>NC_066595.1:2657500-2677500 GCF_905475345.1 Vespula vulgaris | reverse complement strand
TCCCTGACGTTTCGCTTCTTCCTTTCATTTTTTTTCTTTTTTTTTTCGCTTTCCTTTTCTTTCCTTTTTTTTCTTTTTTTTTTTCTTCGCTTTTTTTTCCTCGGTGAAGCTCGAAAATCATGAATTTTCCGCCATTCGTTTTTTTCAAGCGCGTATATCGATATCGTCGATACGTTTCTTCTTCTTCTTCTTCTTTTTTTTTTTTTTTACTTTTATTATTTCTATTTTTTTTTCTTCTTTCTCGTTAGATTCGCTTTACGATATATTATCTTTTACGGTCTGTTTTTTTTTTCTCTCTTTCCAGCTATCCCCACCCACTCGCTGACACGTACAATCAGTAATATTTGAATAATAATTAAATGATAATTTTTGTTTACAAAGGCATCTCGATATCGTACGTTTTTATTATTATTTCCATTTTATCTTTCTCTCTCTCTCTCTTTTCTTTTTTTTTTGTTAGATTCGATTTGTAATATAATGTATTATCTTTTACATTCGGATTTTTTTAATCCCCATAACAGGAGCACACGCAATCGGTAATATTTAAATAATAATTTATTTACAAAAGAATCTCGATGTCGTATGTTCTTATTATTATCATTTTCATATCTTTCTTGTTAAATTCAATTTGTAATTTTTCAAACTCCCTTTTACCGCATAATCCGAAATATTGCAATAAAAATAAGAATAATAATTTATTTGCGCTAATAAATTCTATTTGTAACATAATACCCTCGTTTATGTTAATAATGTTAAATAGTGCTCAATCATTAGTAAATTTTGTATTTAGTAAATATCTTATCTTTTTAATTCAAAGCGAATGAAAACTATGTTATCGTGATAACATCGACGATATGTATTTTCTTACAACTTTCGAATTTGTATGTGCATCTTTTTTCTTTTTATATATATATATATTTATTTATAATATGGTTACAATCAGAATCAGTCGTTATCGGAAAGAAATTATTTTATCGTCTTGAGATAAAATGATTCGAATTCGATGATATCTTTTTCTACGTTGGCGAGACGTAAGCTATTTCGGTGAATTTTGCATTAAAACGTTTTCCTTTGTTGATAAAACAATTTCATTCAGTCGAATTTACGAAGAAACGCACGTCCGGTAGACGATGCGCTCTATAAATTTTATCACGGCAGAGTAGTTGGTTGCTCTGCTCGAATAGCTTCGCACGGATCACCCTACTAGATTATGCGATTAACTCTAATCTTAAAATAATATACAAGCCTTCGGGAGAGAAAGAGAGAGAGAAAGAGAGAGAGACTCTATGGTGTGTAGATTTTTTCCTCGTCAAAACAATGCGGAATTGAAGATTATCGTTTAAAAAAAGAAAAAAATAGAGAGAGAGAGAGAGAGAGAGAGAGATTATGTTTTTCATATAATCGACGTCGTGAAGTAATTTATAGTATGTTTAACAATGATCTAAGATTTAGCTTTAACGTTTTATCTTCTCCTTCTTTTCTTTTTTTAATATCGTCAAACGTATTAACTCTTATGTACGTCGTGTTCTCATCTTATTTTTTATCTCGAAATAATTTTTCTCTTTTTTTTTCTTTTTTGCTCCTTCTTCTTCTTCTTCTACCTTTCTTTTTCAGTTTTAGTTATCTACGAAAGAAAAACATTTTAAGAAACGTCGTAAACGCGAGACGTGAAAACGCGAATACTATCGATTTATAATGGATATTATCAGGTAAATATGTGTCTACGATCTATCTATGTATATACAATAGACAATTCGATGTAACGTCTCTAATACTAGATAAAAATCGGTAAAGGGATACCGCCGAGAAAACGATATCGCGAATCATATTTGTCGGATCACCAAGAAAGAAGATGATCTGTGCCAACAATGTTCTAGCCTAGTGATAGAGGGTCGTACTTACAAACAAGCCGACATTGTAACGTATTGTAAAGTGAAACTCACACGATCTATAATCGATCTGTTTGTGTTAAACCCGTTTGAATCACGACGATCACGGGGGAAAAAAATCGTTCTCTTTATATTTGCGGATCGATAGGGAAGGGACTATATGTTACGTGTAACTACACGTTTTCTACATACACACGCACACACACAGACATATATCTTTTTTCTTTTCGAAAAAAAAAGATTAAATATATGATTTTCAGAGTTCACTTTTGAATTTTTCGAGCTGAACTTTTTCTTCTTCTTTTTCTGTATACGTTCATGTTGGTTATACTTATTTGTGTATGAAAAAGAGAGAGAGAGAGAGAGAGAGAGAGAGTGGGAGAATGAGTTGGCGGTATCGAGGAAGAATGACATGCGCGTCTTCGAGCGGTCGGCTGAACGTCGAGGCACTAAATCAGAGCGAGTTATGCGCCGACTAATTGTGAACCGCGTCCCTCCTCTTTGCCGCCCCCATGGAGACCAAATATAACTAAACGGAGGGAAACTAAACGACCGGGACGATTAACTTCTCAAGCAGCTTGCTTGGATGCTCGTGACAGTCGTACTATCTCTCTCTCTCTCTCTCTCTCTCTCTCTCTCTCTGTCTTTCTATCTTTCTCTTTCTCTATCTCTCATTCTGTTTTCCTTGTAATATCTCGGTCGGACCAGGCCTGGCCCTATTCTCGATCCCAAAAGAGACAGACAGAGAGAAAGAGAAAGAGAGAGAAAGAGAGAAGAGATCAAGAAAATAAAAGAAACCTCTCTCTCTCTCTCTCGCTCGCTCGCTCGTTCATTCGCTCGTTCATTCGCTCTTTCTTATTCTACAAGAGGTAGATAAATAATTGAGGTACGAGCTATGGTCGTAATTTTTAAATGTCTCTCATCCAATGTGTTCCGCTTGTCGAGAACGTGTTCGTTTCTTGTCGAAAACACGGTAAAGAAAATTTATAGTTAAATTTAATTTGCGTATCGACGCTTAAGCGTATTTGCTTCTTGCTACTTTTCTTTTCTTTTAATTTTTTTCTTTTTTTTTTACTTATTTATTTATTTTTCCTCTCTTTTCTTCTCCTCTCTTTTCTCTTCTTTTCTTATTATTTTTTTTTTTTTTAGAAACGTTCGAAATGAAAAAAATCACCAAAAAAATAACAAAGAGAAACAAGCAGAAAGATAAAAAAAAAAAAGAAGACTCGCAAGAAATCGTGAATTATATTTTTCAGTTTGGGCACAGAGCGATTTCAGGGACGAAACGAACGGCGGCTTGGCAAGGCTCGATTCTACCGGCGGTCATGGTGGTCATACACCCGGTGGAAGCAATCCAGGTACACCTGGTGTCACTTCGACGATGACACCATCGGGAGGATTTTCGACGGCACAACCGAGATCACGAACGAATACAACGCACAGGCCGAACATACAGAAAGGTACGTCTCAATCGTTCCTATCTGTTTCGATGATTCATCTTGTTTCGTGATTCGTGAACAGAGATTTTGTTTTATACACATATATATATTTATGAATCTAAGGATTCGTTTTCACTTGCCTATTTGTTCTGAGTTGTACGAACGTCTCTCATTTTCTTTCATCCTGATCATTTTAAATATCGAAGAGAGAAGTTTCAAAAAGTGTGACTGAATTATATATGTCAGTGTATGTGTATGTATGTGTGTGTGTGTGTAGGAAATGTCCTTTCCCTTCAAGAAGAATTTCAAGCCCGTTCGTTTGCACGTTTGTTCGGCACTTAGCCGACTCTCTATCTCTATCTCTAGCCGTCCTTCTAAATCCCAGCAAATTGAAATATCCCTCGGAGCCTTGCGAGGACTTTCCACAGCTTTCTCTCTCTGTCCCTCTCTCTCTTTCTCTCCCCCCTCTCTCTCCTTTTCTCTCTCTCTCTTTCTCTCTTTCTGGTTAACAACAAACACTGGGACAGATCTCTCACTTCGCTCTTTATAATCCCGAGGACGAACTCTTCTTCGAGTCCAGCACGTTCCACGAAGAGATGGAGCTTACGGAACGCATTCTCTTCGCTAAAGTTTTTGCACGAGATATATAAAGAGAAAGAGAGAGAGAGAGAAAGAGAGAGAGAGAGAGAGAGAGAGAGAGAGTCAGACGAAGAGATCGTAACTCTTCTTTCACGTCATGACGTTGCATAAATGTTAGGGTCTCTAACGTTTGCGATTTATTTTACACCTTACCTTCCATTTTCTTTTTTTTCTTTTCTTTCTTTTCTTGTTTCTTTTTTTCTTCCTTTCTGTTCTTTTCTTTTCGATATCAATCATTTTTCCTTGTTTCATAGAATATAAAAGATTGTGTCGAAATGAATCGACTTGTTTACACAGATCATGTGATACATTTCAACACACACACGCATTTATATATATCGGTCAAGTTCAAGTTTTCCAGTTTAATCGAGATAAAGTTCGAAGTTCGAAAGCGCCGAAGAAAAAGTAGCAGATCGATTCGTCGTCAAAGATAGTTAGCGTGCACTGATAGCGGTACTCTTTGAAAAGGGAATCGATCGATCACGCGGCTGTCAATTCATGTAGAAGGGAAAGGAGAGAAGTTCGGAGGGATGAAATACCCTCACCTGTCACTGTCGCAATCATGACAAACACACCCGCGTTGTCCTCTTCTTTCGTACGTGAAGAAAGAGGAGGAAGGTATCACCCTGTCGTGGTAGAGATTACCGGTCAAACGATCGGTGTGATCTATGATCGTTACTTAGACCCTGCCCGCAGACCTTATCTTCGATCGTACCTTTCCCTGTGGTGGTTGCCTCTTCTTTAAATTCTTAGCTCGGATTTTTAAAGAAAAAACTTTATATATCTTGCTATTAATTTAAATATCTTTTAATATTATCTGTCTACAGCGACAAAAAAAAAATAAAACATTTATTTAGATTTATTTGAGAGAGAGAGAGAGAGAGAGAAAGAGAGAGAGAATGAATGACAGTAAAACTTTGCATCTATCTTTGTTTCAAAAATTAATTAAATTTCTATCGATAATTATGAGAGAATTTATATACTTTTAGACACTTGAAATATATGACAGAGAAAGTATCGTTTCGTTCAGTGAGGAATATATTAAATAAGAGAGAAACATTTCAGGTATCGGAACGGCAGAAGTGAAACACGAGTTGGGTGCCGGTGGTGGTGTTGTTTCACCCGACGGGGTTGTCGGCGTTAACGATACAGACGACAAGGACGGTAAGAAGAACAAACGTCAGAGGCGACAAAGGACACACTTCACTTCTCAACAACTTCAGGACTTGGAGGCTACGTTTATGAGAAACCGATATCCCGACATGTCGATGAGAGAAGAAATCGCATTGTGGACGCACTTGACGGAAGCACGAGTCAGGGTAAGCCCGATGATCTTGAAACACGAATTCCTTTCTCATAATCGAATCGATTGGATCTCGATTTCGATCGATCTATTTCGATACGTAGGTAGGTAGGTAGGTAGGTAGATAGGTAGATAGGTAGGTAGGTAGGCAAGTATAACGTGTTTGTATGTATATATGTATACATGTATAATACATACGCGATACGATCTTCGTTCGATTTCGTGGAATCACGATCGTGTTATCGCGATGTCCATACACACACATATATATATATACGAAGTCAACCTCGAACGAGAGCCCCACCCGAACTATCCCGAGCTAGCTATTAATCCTGGAAAAACAGATTAGCTCGAGAGAGAGAGAGAGAGAGTACTTCCTGAATGTTTTTTCTTCGGACGGGACCCATCGTGACCTTACGCGGCGAGACGCAGAGTCTGTTAGTTTGGGAATTTTGAAGGAGTCCTTTAAATGTTCTTCGTGTGGGTTCAGACACGGTGGTTGCGGTATATACCTAACAGAGAATGGTATACAATGGGTGCATTCAGGCGTGAAGTAGGAGTCGCAGTATCGATTACAACGACACAACACGAGTGTTTCCCTGAGTTTTTACGAACGACCACAACGACCGACCGTAAAAGAGGCCTCTCTAGTAACTTTGTTTCCTAGTTGAGAAATTTTCTATCTCTTTTTCTCTCAAACGTACTTTACACGTACGGACACACGAACACACCATCGAACTATTTCGAGATGGTTCTCTTTAAGAAAGAGAGAGAGGGAGAGAGAGAAAAGGGTAACGGTATAGGTAATAAGGTCTTGTGTAAGGACCAAAGGGTTAACGTGAAGAAGAGTCGGTGTTGCTGGTCACGTGTTTGCGGGTGGACGACGTTGAGGAGGTGGAACGAGGGGGGGGAGGACGATGGGGGCGATGTGGGTGGGAGGAGGCAGAGAGAGGTGGGTTTGTGCGAGCCACGAGGGAGGCTTTGCACGAGTAAGCCCTCGTGGATTTATAGAAGCACACATAGTAGCACGCTACAGTGTTCCCGCCACAGTCCTCCACACGCCATGTACCAAAATGCTGCAGATCCCAGTAGCGTGCAGTGTGGCATCGCTCGTTCGCAAACTGTAACGCCACGGGGAACGTTTCTCATTCTGAAAGCTTCATATCCTACCTTTCCTCTCTTACTCTAGCGAAAACAAGATTCTTGCTATCTTTCATATATATATATATGTTATACATGTGTGTATATATATATGTGTGTATATGTGTACGTAAAGGCTCAAGAAATCCCTTTCATTTAGAAATTTCAAAGTAGGTAATTGTTCGTAAAGTATTAACACTGCAATCGTAATTAATAAAAGATGAATTTTCTTCTGTCAAAAAAAAAAGAAATACCTTCTTACATTTAATATGTACATATGTATCGATACATATATATACACATATACACAGATACACATATATACATATATCTTCGAGTATCCTCGCAAAGCACGTATCACCGTAAGAGTCGTCAGCCATCTTAGTTGGTCTCTCCCCTGGCCAATCCCTCGAGTGGTTAGCCAACGGAGAGTGTGGGTGTGGAATCCATAAGCGGATGAGAAATCCATCGTGCAAAAAAATGGGGGAGCCGAAAGCATGCCAACGCGAGGATAGAAAAAGACAGAGTGAAAAAGAGATAAAGAGAGAGACAGAGAGAGAGAGAGAGAGAGAGAGAGAGAGAGAGAGAGAGAGAGAGAGAGACCTTGGAAAAGAGAGAGAATAAGAGAGAGAGAGAGAGAGGACAGGCTGGTGCTGCTACTGCTACTACTGCTGAGCTAGGTACAGTTATCTACAAAGAGGCAGGCGTATGTTTCGGTCGGTGGCAGCAGAGCGCGGCTGTCCGAGATAATCCGCCGGTGATTAAGACCATAAATCCATCGGCGGATTAGTATAGTTGCACCGCACACTAGCACGAGTTCGTCTGGTGCCGTTGAAGCTGTGTGCAGCTTCCACAGGCTGGACCAACAACCATCCGCATACGCTCATACTGATTGCGTATACACGTTTGCGTATAAGTGTGCGCGATCGCGCACATCCGTATGTGTGTTCATATACATGGATCTATGCGTCAGTTATACGCAACACAAAGCACCTGGTACTTGTACCTGTAGGCTGTGCATGTACCTTCAGGCTATATAGGAGAACGAGAGCGAGAGAGAGAGAGAGAGAGACAGAGATAAAGGTAGAAACAGAGCTTACACGCCATGGGAATGGGAAATGGGACGCCACGGAATATAGGTGGACGCACTAACCGGTATGAGAGTGAGGATTACCGAGTGTCATCCGTATTCGGCCGGGTTAGCGGCTGTCAGCGGCCAATGCCGCCATCGCTATATATCAATTATTACCTTTGCCATCGCGTAGCCTCTTCTCGCACGCTCTGCGGTATGCTGCCTCGGCTCGATCGTCGATTTCCATTGACCATGCAAACGCAATCTACGGGAGTAGTACCGCGGCTACTTCAGGATCCTCGGGGATTCGCGTTGATCGGCACCAACTGGTTACCCAGTCGATAAGCGGAAGCACGTTCAACAGATTTGAGGTCGATAATTATTTCGTGCAAAGTAAAATTCTCATACGTGATGCCAATCTTTTTTTGGGTGAATGAGAGGGGGAGATCGCAGAAGAGATTAAAAAAAAAGAGAGAGAGAGGGAACAAAAACAAAATGAAAAAATCAAAGTCTCTTTTTGTTATCGTCATTGTTGTCATTGTTATTATTGTTATTGCTGTTGTTGTTATTGTACCATCCAAGAGAATTTCCATAGGGAAATGTCCGAATGGGAGATTTCCGATCTGACGGGACCACCAGAAGGTTGTAAATTTTGGTGGAAGTTAATACCGGCGGCCCCGCGTGGAACGCGAAGTGGAAAATGTCGAAGGGCGAGCGTGGCTAAAGCGACGTGTTCCATCGGTGGATTAGCGGATCGAATATTAACTCTGTCTCTCTCTTTTTCTCTCCCTCTCTCTCTCTCTCTCTCTCTCTCTCTCTCTCTCTCTCTCTCTTCCTTTCTCTAAATACACGATCTTCCAACTTCCCTTCTCTTTCATTTATTTTCGAAAGGAGAAATTTTTCGGGGTTTCATTGTTTTTATCTAATCGGCGAACAAAATCACGTAATCTTTTAAGGTGAGAAAAACAAATGCCTTTGTCGTATAAAAATACGCGGAATGTGTGTTCCTTATCTTAGAGAAAGTACAAAGTCAATATGTACAGAAATATTTAAGATCGATCGATCGATCGATCGATAGTCCATCCGATCGTCCGTTCAATCGTCCGTCCAATCGTTCGTTCGATTATCCGACCGATTGTACGATCGATCGATCGATCGATCGATCGATCCGCCCAACTTCCGTCGGTTTATATCTTTCGTAGATTCGATCTTCACACGGTCAATGATCTTTCTTTTGTTCGAAAAATTTTAATTCCGTCTGTTCGTCATCCTAATTGACCGTCAAAAGTCAAACGTACACATATACATTTCGATGATCAATAGGATCCATCTCTCTGACGAGTCCGTGACTGTTCGTAAATTACGAAGGAACGGAGGGATGTTCGGAGAAAAAGAAAGAGAGAAAGAGAGAGAGAGAGAGACATAGAGAGAGAGACATAGAGAGAGAGAGAGAGAGACATAGAAAGAGAGAGAGAGAGAGAGAGAGAGAGAGAGAGAGAGAGAGAGAGAATTAAAAATCACGTTTTCCGCTTGAGCTCATAATCTCGTATAATCTTTTGCAAAGTTGTTAATACTCGCGGCTTACGGGTGTTAATTTAATATCCATACAGGTACGCCAACATTGAATATCCGAATCCCAGTGGCTGCGGGCTGTACGGGCCACTAGCACAGCGATAAAAAAATCCATAAAACTGGTCGTGCGCGCGAGCGCGCAGGGGGAGAGAGAGAAAGAGAGAGAGAGAGAGAGAGAGAGAATACCGTTTTCTCCTCCACATCCACCTCCACCTCTTCGTCCTCCTCCTCTTTTCCTCGGTCTCATATGCCGTTCGTAACGTTCAAACGCCCTTCGACCCCTTTACCCTCCCCCTCCCCCACCTGGTCACCCATTTAATACGCGTTCGATCGTATTCCTCTGGTTCTCGCGGGTTTTCCCCGATTCCACGAGTTAATTTTTTCTTTTTTCCCTTTTTCCTTCTTTTTTTTCCTCGTCAGTTCGATTTTTCCTCACCTTTCTTTTTGTCCTTTCCAATGAACGGATCCAAGTTATAGATCAAGTCTTACGATCTAACTGGATGATCTAACTGTCCAGATATAACATTTGTAAGTAATAATCGATCGGTCGTTACCGAAAGTAAGTAATCGATTTTTTAGTATTTTAATATTACGAGAGAAAAAAATCGCCGGAGTAGAATCGATAATAGAATTTTGCACGAGTAGATTCGAAAGATATCGCGATTCGAAACTACCGGAAACAGCTTTCGAGTATCTGATAAATCTGCGAGATCCGATGGAGAATATAATAATAATAATAATAATAATAATAATAATAATAATAATAATAATAATAATAATAATATTTTATACTTTCGGTATGATCAAATCCAAATCTTTTTCGCGATAATCATAAAAACGATATGAAAACAAACAAGTGGTCTTTCTTTATCTCTCTCTCTCTATCTTTTTTTTTTTTTACTTTGTTTCTTTCTTTCTTTTTCATTATACTCCCGTGCAATTCGTACCGAAAAGAAATAAGAAAATAAAAAAAAATAATAAAAGAATAAAAAAAAAGGAAAAAAGAAAAAAGAAAGAAATATTTCGCTTTCATTTTTTTCTATTTCTTTCTTCGAAATCCCTTAGGACCAACAACGTGTTAGCTCCCTTTTTTCCCTTCTCTCTCTTTCTCTTGCTTTTTTCTCTTTCTTTCTTTCTTTTTTTTTTCGTTCAATTACGTGAGAACTTTCTCCCTCTCTCTCTCTCTCTCTTTCTCAAACGTTCGTTTTTATATCCAAAGCCGAATAGAAAATTGTTTTTCGTGGCGTTTGGACTCCATCCAAAGTTGTAAAGAAATAAATCTGTCCCTAGCGTCCTGCAACATTTTGCGGTTCCTTTAAACGTAGACGAAGTTATCATCTCGACTATGGGAGTCTATATCTCGAAGATACTTTACAGGGAATGACCGTAATACGTCGTATCGTCCAAACGACGACATTCTCTAACCGGCCATCTTCCAAGCACGTGACGAATTTTCTTTCGTATCCACTCTCGATTCCTCTTGTCTCTCTCTCTCTTTCTCTCTCTCTCTCTCTCGTTCTCTCTCTTTCTCTTTCTCTCTTTATTCGTATGCATTCGAGTTTGCGCCGTTTTACATTCGTACGAAAGCGATACGGAACTCTTTCTTCTCCCCGCAAACCAGCCAGCCAGCCAGCCAGCCAGCCAGCCAGCCAGCCAGTCTGCCAGCCAACCAACCAACCAACCAACCAACCAACCATCCAACCATCCAAGCAACCAAGCAACCAACCAGCCAGCCAGCCAGCCAGCCAGCCAGCCAGCCAGACGTGGACTATTCTCGTTGATCCATCTCGACGTTATAGTGAGATTTATGGAGACTCTACCTGAATGGTTGAAGACCGAGACTCAGTTCGAGTTAGATCGTAAGAGAAGGAGAAAATTTAGGGTAGTTTTCCACATAGAGGAATATTAAAGATGCCCTTCTTATACAATACCTAACTCTGCTAACTCTGCTAACTCTTCTAATTTTCTTCGATGCTTATACGTAGTTCCAAAGAACACAAAATTCAGATTAGATATCGATTGACTCTTAATTCTAATTAGTTTCGATAATGATTTTATCTCTTTATCAATACTATCGTAGGTGAATTGCTTGCTTAATATATTTTTAGATCTTATTAACTCGCAATATGTCTTTCTTGAGAGTATTTCGAAGATTGCTAGAGGATTCGTTTTATTTCACGAATTAGGTAAATCCGTTAATTAGGGAGAGAGAGAGAGAGAGAGAGAGAGATATGTATAGATTTATGTATAGCGAAGTTTGTTAAATAACGACAAGAAAGAGAGAAAGAGAGAAAGAAAGAGAAAGAGATAGGCAAGTGGTAAAAGAAGTGTTACGTGGAAATTGTACACGGATAGTTTAAAAGCTACGTCAAGAACTCCACTTATTCCGGATAAAACGAGGAGAGGAAAGAAAATCCTCACGAAGCCCCGGCAAAATCCGCGGCCATCCTTCACGGAATTTGTTTTTAATGATGCTTCGGAGCTTTCGAGTCTGTAAAGGAACATCCTTGAATTTTTCTACGGAAGAATTTCCCACGACGATCTTTCTTCTTGCAGTCGAGAATTCGGTCTCTGTTTTATCGGCCGAGTTATCATACGATCGATTTAAAGGGACAATATTATTACTAAATATTTGCATATTATCCATTAATTAATTTATTATCGAGTTTTGCATTTTTTAATTTATTTCTTCTTCTTTTTCTTCTTTCCATTATCAAGCCTCACACTTTCTATATTACTTTCTGAACTTTTAGTATTTTTGTCGTTGGAAACAGATTTATAAAGCAGCCCCAATCGATCCCCGCCCCACACTTTCGAAAAATGGTCGTACTTCGCAGAGTTACCGATATCTAGTTTTCAAAACAACCGAGAAAGAAGCTTGCAGATTTGCGTAAGAGAAATCCTTGAGAATCCTCGAAATATCAACGAGGGGATGTTTCGCCGAACTTATTTTTAATGAAGTGGAACACAAAAGTATTATGTACTGCCATACTTTTTTTCCTTGCTCTTATATATATTCTCGTATACATATATATCTATATAGGAGTCTTCACCCTCTCCCTCTTTCTTTCTCTTTCTCGATTTTCTTTCCTCAAATTATATACGTATAGAAGAGAGGAATTCATCTCTTTTCGCAAAAGAAATGTCCTTTCCGTGGATGAAAAACACAGACACAAATGCACGTACAAAAGAGACTTATCACACATACCTAAGTACATACATACGCGATATTTCAGTCTTTCTCTCTCTTTCTCTCTCGTATGCGTATGTGCGTGCTCTTGCGCGTAGATCTCGAGTCTGTGGTGTGCGCATACGTCGCTAGAGACGGAGGGATGGTGGATAATATAATGATGGCGTCGCTCGACGAGGAGGGGCGGGGCTACGAGGGGATCAATATTATCCTCCTCCTCTTCCTCCTCTTCCTCCTCTTCATCCTCTCTGTCTATCTCTCTCTCTCTCTCTCTCTCTCTCTCTCTCTCTGTACATCCAGCAGGAGCAGCAGTCGTCCCTTGCTTTCCCCTCCAACCACCATTCTCGACTTCACCCTCCAACCTTCCTTCTATTCCTCTTTCTCCTCCTTCTCCTCCTCTTCCTACTCCTCTCTCTCTCTTTCTCATGTCTTACGATACGAACTGCTAGTCTCTCTCTCTCTCTCTCTCCCTCTCTCTTTCTCTCTCTATCTCATACGTCTGCGTCTCAATACGCGTTTCATGATATCCTCCAGGGCCAGCAACGAACAGAGTTTATACGCTTGACGTTGAGAAAACTTTGCATTCATATCTTCTCGTAATACAGATTTCGTCTTTCGTTTATGGATTCTAATTATCATCATCATCATCTCTATTTAATATCTAATTCATATATATATATATATATTGTTCATGATAAAAACAACAGTTTATTTTCGAAACGTTTTTCCTTCGATGGAATTGGCAAGTTGATAAGACACCTTGCACGATTTCATAGACTGAACTACATACATATATATAGTTTACGTATATACATACATACATATCGTATCTAGATATATCAAAGGACGATTGTACCCGTTTAGATAGTATTTCGAATACGCACGTAGCAGAAGTTATAAACGTTTGTTAATCCGCGTCCGATCGAGTTGCGTTAATAGCGGAATACGCGTGACCGCGAAGTGCGGCTCGAACAAATCATTGTTATCCGATCGTTCTCGGGCATTTCGATGCCGCTAAGTCACCCGGATTACAATGGCTCGTGAGCACCGAATATCGGATCGTTTCTCTTTATGGATGCCTAGGTAAGTTCGTTCGTGTGTTCGTTCCATCGTGCTTCTGTATGCGGACAACGTCACTTTTAGAAGATGAGAGAAAAAAAATGTTACGAGAGGAGGCACAAGCAAAAAGGAAGAAGAAGAAAAAGAAGAAGAAAAAAACATAAAAAAAGAAGTAGAAGTAGAAGTAAAAGAAGAAGAAGAAAAATAAAAAGTAGAGCTAGGATAATGTCGATCGTTTGAGGAAGAAACTAGCGAGGGGAGTTTGGGGGGTTGGTGACCAGTATCTACTGGCCGTGATGGGGTACTGGCATGGGGACAGGGGGTGATTGATGAGACACCCTCCGGTCACGGTCTCATTACATTTATATAAGCTTTCGTAGATTGAGCCGTGCGCGCAGAAGCTTACACGGTGTGGCGAGGGGTCGTGATTTGATGAGGTTTTATTGCTCGCATGACGTGACCGAGGTGGGTTGAGAGTGGGGTTGGGGGGAGAGAGGTAGGACCTTTGTTCCTAGTGTGACCCGACTGGAAAACATTCGATTCGATTTATTCGCGTCTATCGAATTGGTCAATTGCTCGTAACAACAATTTTAAAGTAACCCCGTTACAGATGTTACCACGTTTAGTTTTAGAATCTAATTAATTTACAATTAACAAGTGTTTTTTTCTCTTTCGTCGCTTTCGTTCATTTCTTTCTATTTTTTTCCTCTATCAAAAGTTTAACTCAAAACAATGATCACAAGCATGGATAACAATAACGTCATACCTATTTCGACTTTGTCGAAAGCTAAAGGCCTTTTAACACGGGACACTTAACTCTAGTCTAGTACTTAAGTTCGTACCCAAGATCCGAAAGTTCATTCATCAAGTTTATGACCAAACGGATCGAGTCGAACGGGATCGTTCCCGTCGCCTCGTGCCGAGATTTTGCGATGCTGTTAAAGTTTATGGGCGCGGCCTTGTACCCATCTTCTTCGTCTCTCTCTCTCTCTCTTTTTCTCTCTTCCTTCTTGTTCACCTTCTCCTCTCTTGTAGCTCTCTCTTTCTCTCTCTCTCTTTCTCTGTCTCTCCTTTTAGCTATCTCTGTCTCTCTTTCTCCTTCTCTTCTTCGCCTTCGGAGTTTATTGATTCTCGAGCCGCGGCTTCTTTCCTCCACCGTAGTACCATTCTGTCCTATCGAGTTTACTCCCTCTCGGCTTACCGTCGTCGGCCCAGTCGCTCCCACCCGTCACACCTACGCCCTTGTTTCGCGAAACTCAATGGCGTCCCTTGTTCCTCTTGCCAGAGAAAATCTCTTCTATCTTCTCTGGTGGAATACTTCGGAGAGTAAAGAAGAAAGGAGAAAGAAAAAAAATATATATATAAATGAAGAAAGAAAGAAAGAAAGAAAGAAAAAAAAAGGAGACAGAAAGGAAAAAGGGGGCTGAAAAAAGGAAGGAAAATAGGGCAAAGGCCACGAATCAAATTGGAATTAGAAGAGAGATAGAAAGAGAGAGAGAGAGAGAGATAGAGAAAAGGTTATAAGGAAAAAGATCGTTATCAAAGCTGTGGCAGCCATATTTGGAAATAATCGTGACGGCATTACTCTTCATTAGAGTTGCCCTCCCTTTTCCACTTTCAATGACTCGTCGCGGCTCTTAGCGTTTCCACGGTAAGACACGATCGCAGTGGCCATCCATCTTGCCAAGGAGTTCTCTTCCAAAACCCCTACTTCTTCTGTCTCTCTTTCTCTTTATCTTTTTTTTCTTCTTTTCTCTCTCTCTCTCTCTCTCTCTCTCTCTCTCTTTCTTTCTTTCTCTTTCCGTAGGAACCCTCCTTCGTGTGCCGCATTTTCCCGGTGCTTGCCTTACAGTTACGCGAGAGCGACGTGTATCTGAGCGCAACCAGCCGTATAATTGTTAGGGAGGAGAGGTCGAAGCCAGAGAGAGAGAGAGAGAGAGAGAGAGAGAGAGATGGGAATAAGGAGGGTGGAAACGGCTGACGAGCTTGCTTCGAGAAAGCTCGGTATCGAACGCAGGAGTGCGAGAGGGACCGCCTTGAATTAACGCCATCATATTTCAGGATGGAGGAGGCTCGTACAGGGTTTCCGTTGCCATTTGTCTCGAGACACGCTCGTCCGTGCCGGCTGCACGAGCTCATGCTCTCTCTCTTTCTCTCTCTCTCTTTTACGTAGGTAGCGCTACATGAGTAATATCACAAGCGAACGAGTCTCCGGTAAATCTGGCGAAAAGAAGAAACAACTATGGGGCTCCGGGCTCCCTTTCCCTTACATCTCGATATATGAGGGACATTCGTTAACGAGAAATCTTGAACAGTAAGAAGGGAGTACGCGGCTTTGGGGAAGTCGATCAGGGATTTCCCACTTTCGAAAGTTTGCGTATTTATTAGGGAAGAAGGAACGTTTATTTATTTCGTCTAGAAAAATATGAAGAATTGGATCGGGTATTACATTAGTTAATTGTTTGTTCGTATAGGTGTGGTTCAAGAACAGACGAGCAAAGTGGAGGAAGAAGGAACGGAACGCTTTGAACGCAGCAGCGGCGGCTGCGGATTTTGGAAAGTCTGGTTTCAGTACGGCCAGTCTGAACGGTTTCATCGGACAACCGTTTCCAGATCCGGATACGCTTTATAGCTCTTACAGCACTTACAACAATTGGGCGGCCAAGGTACCGTCGCCTCTCAGTAGCAAAACGTTTCCGTGGGTGAACACGTTGAGCTCGGTGGTGCCAACCGCCTCTCATCATCATCATCACGCTCAAGTCAGTCCTGTGAATTGCTTCAACGCGTCGACGTCGGTCGCTGGGAGTCACGTCAGCGGTATGTCGGTGTCCGTCGGTCAAGCCGCTACCTCTATGTTACCTGGAATGAGTTCGGGATTGGGTGTAGCGGGTTCTCCGGTAGCAGCATCGAGTGCGGCGTGTCCTTACGCGGCACCAGCGGCGCCGCATCATCCGTACGGTCCGCCGGTTTACACGCCGCATCATAGAACAGCCGCACCCCCCGAAACCTGCACGGTCATGACGTCGAGCAGCATCGCCTCGTTGCGATTAAAGGCAAAGCAACACAGCAGCGGTTACGGTGGTTCCACTGGTGGATCTTTCGGTGGTGGTGGTGGTGGTGGTAGTGGTGGTGGTGGTGGCGGTGGTGGTACTACCGGTGCAACTACTGGTAGCATAAGTCCAGTGAGTTCAAGGGCGTCCTCGGTCGGTGGTGGTCTCAGTGCCTGTCAATATGCCCTGACGACCGGTGGTGGTGCGAATCCCCATTCCCCAGGTGGTCCCGAAGCTCACGCGACCGCGAGAGCTCAGGTCTGAGGCGAAGCGGGGGCTACGTCTAGCCCCCATCATCACGGTGTACCTTCTAACTCCGGTAATAGCATTGGTGCTAGCGCGGCAGCGGCCGCGGCGGCCGCAGCTGCCGTTGCGGCAGCCAATCAAGTCGTTTTAACTGGTGTTAACTCTCAGCAACAGACTAACGACAATCAGTTGAGATCGCAGGAGTGACCCAGGCCTAGGTCCGCCGCCTCGCCGACTTTATCGTCGACGCCCTCTTCGACCACCTCGCACCCGCATTACCTCATATACGACGAAGACGGGACCACGGCGGACCAGAAGATAGAAGAGGAACGAACGGCCGCTAATCTCGATAGTGCCGCAACGCTACAAAACGAACAAATAGTTTCCAGTACGGCCGGGATCGGCGTTGGCGTTGGTATAGGTGGATCCGCTAACGCTACCACAGCCGCTGCCACGGGACTGGCCGGTTATTGGCAACACGCAACCACGGCTACCAGTTACTGGCCATCCCTCTTCGACTGCTGGACCACACCACCAATCTCTTCCGGTTCTCAGAGTCTTTCTCTGCCTCGTGACGATACTTAAATCGTTTATCTTATTACGAGACTTATCGTGCCGAATTACGATTCGCCGCCAGTGGCTCTTGATAGTTCACTGATTATTTATCTCTGGTAAATGCATCCTCTTCTTCTTCTTCTACTTCTTTTTTTTTATTTTTTTTCTCTTCCCTCCCTCCTGCGCCCCTACCTCTTTCCCACCCTCATTTCATTCGTTCGGTGCCGACTGCACACATCAGTGAATTCTCGAAGGACTTTTATATATTATTTTGAGATTAAAAAAAGGGACCCGTGCGTGCAATAATTTTCTTCATCTTCGAGTGCAATCTCTTCTCGTATTCTTCTTTTTTCTTTTTTTTTTTTCTTCGCTTCATCGGACAGGAGTACAAGTTGAGAGAGAAACGAAGAACACGGTGAATCAGTGAACTTTACTACTCGTCGTTCCTCGTTAACCGTTTAGCTAATCGACGCATCGTTCGTAGGTGTGTATGACACTTCCCGTGTGATGGAAAGAACGAAAAAGAAACAGAAAAAGAAAGATGAAAATATATATATAAGAAAAAAAAAATAAAATAAAACGAAAGGAACAAACAAGTGTATAAAAACGAAACGAAGAAGAAACGCTCATCCCGACAGATTATCTTCGTTCGTTCGCGAAGTGTCTCGGTAGCTTCGGCTAGCGCCTTTCGACGATCATTCGCGTCGTTTTAGGAGATGATCGACCCTAATCATTAATCGTCCTCTTTCAGAGAGAATATAAATATCGACTCATCGGTATAATTTTTTAATGAGGGTTTGTTTCTGTGTAACCAAAAATAAAAAAAGAAAAGAAAAGATAGGTAGAAGAAAGAAAAAAGAAGAAAAATAGAAAAATGTATAAAGAAAGAAAGAAACAAACAAACAAAAATCAAAAAATTTCACCGATACCTTAATTTGACTCCTTAAACGACATTATCGATCGTGAAAGACCGATGAGCGGTGTATCGAGACGGATAACGAGGATCACACAAGGCGAGCTCACCTATTCATTATTCTCTGTAGATACATGTATAGTAGACGCTGATTTAATGCAAAGCCTAAGTGTATACCAAAATCGTGTATATCGACGACGACGATGATTATTATAATAACGATGATGATGACGATTGACGACGATGACAATGGTCATGAAGGTAATAATGATTATAATAATGATTACGACGACGACGATGATAAGAATGTTGATGATAGTGATTATTACGATTATGATAATAATGATGATGATGATAATGATGATGATGATGATGATGATAATGATGATGATGATGATGATGATGATGATGATGATGATGATGATGATGATGATGATGATGATGATGATGATGATGATGATAATGATGATTTATGATGATTTATGATGATTATAATGATGATGATAATAATGAAAAAAGAAAAAAAGAAAAAAAAAAGAAACCAAAAAACAGCTTAGATCGTAAGTAAGAAATAGAATGAACGAACTTAATTTAATTATGGTTGAAAAACGAATTTTTCGACGAGCGTCGCGCTTTGTACAGTGTATGAAGTTTTAAGAATGAAGGGAAAAAACGAAAGGAAAAAAAAGATAGAGACAGAGAGAGAGGGAGAGGGAGAGAGAGAGAGAGAGGGGGAGAGAGAGAGAGAGAAGAAAAAAAAGAAATTAAAATAAAATTAAATAAAAATTAAAGTATAAAATAAAATAAAATAAAATAAAATAAAATCACACTTCCGTAGACGTACTTTATAAATAAATATTAATTAACGTTATCGAGTAATTACGAAAAAGTGGGTCGGGGTGGGAGGGAAGGAGGGAGGGAGAGAGAGAGGGATGTATGGACAAGGGTAGAAAGGGATGGGTGAGGCGGAAGGGTGTCGACGATAAATCCATACGCACGAGGACGCGAGATCCGATTTTTCTTTTTCTTTTTGTTTTTTTTTTTCTTTTTTCTTCTTCTCTTTTTTTTATTTCTTTTTGCAAGTCCATCGAGATTCTCCGTTCTCGATATTTGCGAAGTGATAGTCGAACGAATTTTCTTCTTTTTTTCTTTTTTTTTTTTCTAAATAATAAAGAAAAAAAAAGAGAGAGATAAACAGAAAGAAAAAAAGAAATCTAAAAGACCTTTCACGTTGGTGCAATAAATCGCGAAAAGCGAGTATAGATGGTATTCTCTGATTTTTATTCGATCATGCGATACAATATACATATATATATATATATATATGAATGTGTATGTGTATATATGTATATATATATATATATACACATATATCATTACGCTACACCAAAGACACCCGCGCGAGTCTGTTTATAGATTATTAATATATAGGTATATATATATAAATATATATATATATTTATATATATATATATATAATGCAAATGAGAATGAATGAATGAATGAATGAACGAACGAACGAACGAAGAAATAAATAAATAAATAAATATATATATGTATAAATATATAAATATATATGTATATTCAACAAAAAAAAGCAACGACGGAGTTATCAATCGAATTTCGAAAGTCGATACGAAAGGGATGAGAAAGAAAGAGGGGAGGAGTAATGAGAATCGAAGGACAAAAAAAAGGGGGAAAAATCGAAGGAGAAAGCAAAGAAAAAAATAAAAAAAAATGATCAAAAACGAGGAGAGGGAACGGGGTAGGGGGTTAGGGGGGTTGGTTTAAAAAGTGAAATTAAAAGTCATAGATCGAGAAATAGACGATTAAGGTAGACGTTAAGAAACGGCCGTTATTTTGTATGAATCCCGATGTCGTACAAATGTTCGTCGTAATAACATATCCCAGTTTTATCGCGGTGAGATCGCTT
>NC_066595.1:2650000-2652500 GCF_905475345.1 Vespula vulgaris | reverse complement strand
TCTTTCTCTCTTTCTTATTTTCGTCCCGATCCTTGCATATATACGAGCATCGACTAACGTGTTTCAAATGGAGCCCTTTGTGGCTGGCCCACAAGTCGCTCGAGATTGAATATAAACGCGAGAATAAGAAGCCATTTTATCACGCTCTTCGTTGAGCTTTTACTCTAGTGAAATTGAGGGCTTAGGATGGGAGCTTAGAGAATTCGAAGAATTCTTAGAACGAACTCAGCCTTCACGCAAAAAGGAAAGATTTTTATCTCGTTTTTTTTTCAAGGTTTTTTTTCTCTTTTTTTTTCCTTCTTTTTTTTTAATTTTTTTTCTTTATCCCTTCTACACGCGAAAATCATCATGCACTTTTCTTTCTTTCTTTGCTTTCCTCTTTTTCTTCTTATTCTTATTCTTTTCGTGATTTCATTTCATATCCCGCCTCATTTTTTTTACCTTTAATGAAAAAGTAATCTTTGCCAATAGGACACATTTATTCTCTTTCTTTCCTTTTTTTTATCATTTGTTTGTTTGTTCGTCCCCGATGACCGAGGGAAAGAAAGAGGAAGAAAAAAAAAAACGAGAAAAGGTTCGTCGAACCCGACGAAAGAGAAAAACAACGAAAAGTTCCCTGTTTCGAGTGAAAAAAAAAGAACAAGGGAAGAAGATAAAAAGAAAGGAAAAAAATGAGAGAAGATGACGACGCGACGATGTGAGAAAGGAGGATACAAAAAAGAAAAATAAGGCAGAAAAAATCGAAAACCAAAGAAAAAAAAGAAGAAGAAGAAAAAGAAATAAGAAGAAGGAGTCTACTAGTAGATGTTACCAACTGACACATGATTCAACGGTACCGTCGTTGCGGAGGATTCGAAACGGAGTGGCTGCACCTGCAGGGCACTTTGAAGTAAGGTAGGTAATCCCTGCTCGCGTGACTCGCCGACTAAGCCTTCATGATTTAGAAGCTCTTGGAGTATTTTAAGAGTCCCCTTTTGCCACCCCCGAAAACGGCCGCGTACAAAGAGCCGCGCGATAGTAAACGCGGTGGCTGGATCCGTGTTTAGAAATGCAACAGTGTCTGGCATTCTAGACCTAGCTAAACTACGTTTTACCATTTTCTGAACTTTGTGTTTGTCAAAGTGTCCTCTGTGCAACGTAGAAAATTTTTATTTCAATTAATAGAAACGAGAACGTTCCATTACGTTTATAATTAATATTGTTTAAATATTATTTTTAAGGGTAAGGGTAAGGGTAGATTACGAGTGAACGTTATTTATTTCTAATTGAATGAAATGAACGAACGATTAAAGAATATTAAATAGAATGACGTTCACAAGATATATTTAATCTATACATTTATACGATACGATTAAATAAGGTATCTTAAATGGATATTTATAAAATATGTTGAAGAATTTTAAAAATAAAGAAAAATCTTTTTATTCTACTTTGAGGGTAACTTCATATTTTTTTACTATTTTTTCTTTTCTAATTATACTCAGGTTATCAGTTAATCCGTCTTGTTAGATGACTCATCCTGTACAATAATTGTAGATACCAATAGATATATATACACACACACAATCTATAATACAAATATATATAAATATACATAACGTTATTTCTTAGGGAATAAAATTATTTAACGAAAAGATATAATAACAGATATACGAAGAGGACAAAGGGTGGCGGTGAGGGTTGAATTAGAAAAGGGAGGAAAATCAAGAGGTGGATAACCGGCTGACGTATAATTATCCCGAAGGAAGGTAACGATAAAATTTACTCTGCCGTGGTAAACGCGTTCTCTAATACGTGGACCTAGAAAGGACACGTAATTCCTTCTCTCTCTCTCTCTTTCTCTTTCCTTCATTCTGTTTGCAAAAGGAAAAAGGAGGATCATAGAGGGGATGCGAAGGTGGTTGAAGTGTTAGAATCGCGAGAAGAAAGAGAAAGAGAAAGCCACAGACAAAGAGAGAGAGAGAGAGAGAGAGGAAGAGATAGTCTGTGGGCATCCAACGGCAATGGCCCTTCACTACTTTGCTATCCTCTTGGGCCACCCTCTTCGAAGAGTTCACCAGCAACAGTAGTAGTAGCAGTAGCAGCAGCAGCAGTAGCAGCAGTAGCAGCAGTAGTAGCAGTGAGATCGACCTCAGCAGCCGACCACCTTCCTTGCTTCCCTTCTCGCTCGTTGAATCTAATTACACCCGCCAAGACCCACCCGGTTTCGGTGTGTATGAGAAAGAGAGATAGAGATAGAAAATCCTCTTGGCGTATGTACGCGTCTGTGCGAGAGAGAAACAGAGAGAGAGAGAGAGAGAGAGAGAGAGAAAGAGAGTGTATATATGTATGTGTGAGTGAGAGAGAGAGAGAGAGAGAGAGGACGAGAGAAGCGTTGCCAGGCGACGGGAGCCATCTTGGAGGGTTGCAGCCACTAATGGCCTAATGAATTTAATGGAGGCTCCCTGGCATAGAACGGAGGAGAACTGAGGAGACTCTGATAGAGAGAGAGAAAGAGAGA
>NC_066595.1:2572500-2647500 GCF_905475345.1 Vespula vulgaris | reverse complement strand
CGAATATTTATTTAAATGATTTTAAACATATTCAGCATGTATATGTATACAGGTACATATTTATGCGTTTTCTACGACATTTCATTCATCTATTCTTTCTTTTTCTTTAAGTCTCTTTGTTTCTCTCTCTCTTTCTCCCTCTTTCCTTCCTTTCTGTCTCTTTCCCTTTCTCTTACTGCGTTTCTCTTTTCTTCATTTCAAATCAGGTGTCTATTTAAATTTCTAATTTCCATGATTCCCAATACGTCCTGCATCCATATGTATATATGTTGTTACATATGTGTATATATATATATATATGTTGGAATTTCATTTGTTTATTCTCCATCCCTGTTTTTCTTTTTCTTCTTTCCTTTCAAATCGTCCGTCTCCTCGTTGCATCGCAAGAGACGAGAAGAGCCCTGCGACTGCGCGAACGTTCGCACTGCGATCAATCTCGAATTTCACGAATTCTCTTCGGGAAGTATCCAAGGTAGGGATCTCTATCTGTGTGCATCTCTCTCTCTCTCTCTCTCTCTCTCTTTCTTTCTCTTTCACTCTCTCTCTCTCTCTCTCTCTCTTTCACTCTCTCTCTCTGTTCATATATGTGTAGATATATGCACACAAATATCGTACATGTTACACTACGGACGTTCATCCCCATTATTTATATTTTTATACCATTGCCTGTAGATTTTTCAACACTGACATCAATATATTCAAAAAAAGGAAAAGAAAAGAAAAAAAAATACAAAAGAAAAAAGAATGAAAATCGAAACTCGAGGGCTGACGAATGATCTCCGAGAAATCCAACGAGAATGCACGAAATTACTGAACGTATACGTAGATATGTATATATATTTTATATGTATGTATGTATGTATGTCGATATATATATATATATATATATATATGTATGATATAGATATGTATAGAAGATAATTCGTCAAGTTAATAAAATTATCGTGGGTAAAATCGATCGGATTAGTCGATTTAGTCCGTTTCTCGTTTTATACGGACGATCGGCGATGCGAGAAACGAGAGTAACGGAGGGTACGATAGGATAGTGGTAGTTAGGGACGGTAAACTTAGCTGGAATCGTATTTTTCTCGGGTTTTTCTAACGAAAACGACGGCGAGAGAAGATAAATGAAAAAAGAATAAGCGTGACTATAAATATCGACAGAAGTAGGTATAGAAAGGGGTTATTAAACTTCGACAAATTTCATGAAGATCTTGTCAAACGTATTGTCCCATAAAAAAGAAAAAAAAAATATATATATATATTAAAATGAACGTAACTATTCAAAGTAATTAAACAAAAGAGAAAATTCTCTGAGATGTAATCACGTATAAACCTTTCTCTCTCTATCTCTCTCCCTGTCTCTCTCCGTTCCAAAAGAAAAAAAAAAAAAAAGAAAAAAAGAAACTTCATATAACAAAAAATAAAGAAGATAAAATAAAATAAAACAAAATCTCAGACAGTGTTCAAGAACCGCTTGCCCTTTGCGCAACGATCAAACGAGAAGTACGTAAAGGGTGACAAGTTTGGTGTCAAAAAATAAAAAAAGGAAGAAAGAAGAAGATGAAGAAAGAGAGAGTGAGAAAGGGACAAATAGAAAGAAAAAGAAGAGAGAAAGACAAAGAGAAAGAGAGAGAGAGAGAGAGATATAGAAAGATAGAGATAAAGATACAGATAAAGATAGAGATAGATAGATAGAGATAAAGAAAGAGAGAAAGAGATAGGGTTGGTTCGTCCAACCGGGAGCATTGCATCCAGAAAATAAAGGAAAGTAGGGCTGGTAATCCAGAGCGCAGGGCAGGGTCTTACCAAGGCTTCTACTGATGTTTATTGAGTCGGTACGCGCACGCGCAACATGCAGCACTATCATCTCATCTCATCCAGCTCGTCTCATCGCCCGTGTACTCCTTTCTCATCCTCTTCCTCATCGTCCCTCTCTTTCTCTCTCTCTCTCTCTCTCTCTCTCTCTCTCTCTCTCACTCTTTTTCTTTATATATTTTTTTCAGCTCCTCTTTTTCCTTCTCTTTCTCTTTCTCTTTCTTTCTCTTTCTCTTTTTCTTTCTTTTTCTTTTTCTCTTTTTCTTTCTCTTCTCTCTCGGCACCTTATCCCATGCCTTCATGACGTCCATTCAATCCTATCTCATCTGCTCGACGAGCCCGAACCTCACCTCCTCGTTTTCATCCCCCTTTTCTTACTTCTCCCTTTCCTTATTTGGACGACACTCTTCTTCCACGGCCATCTCTCTTCCTCTCACAATCTTTCGCTCTTTTTCTCTCTTTGTCTTCTTAAAACGTCACGCTCTCGAATAACGCTATCACCTTTATTTCTTTTTCCTTCCTTTTTTGGCACTTTTCTTTCCTTTTTTTTCTTTTTTTTTCTTTTCTTTTTATTTTTGAAAGGGTCTCTTTCTTTTCCTTTTCTCTGTTTTGTTTTGTTTCGTTTCGTTTCGTTTTGTCTTGTCTTGTCTTCTCTCTTTTTTTCTTTTTCCTTTTGGTTCGATACAGATTTTTGGTTAGTGGTTGGGTCAGAGGGTGATAAAGGAAATGTAGATTTTGTCAGATTTATTTCCGCCGTTCGACGAAATTTTTATAATACGTTCGAATATAGTCGATCGATCGATAGAATTTTATTGACCTTCGTTTTCCGATTTGCAAGGTTTCAAGAGGAAGAAGAAAATAATTATTAAGTATTTTAGAATGACGCAAAGTAGGTCGAATTTTTTTTTCTTTTTTTTTTTTCATTCGAGATAACGTTATTATCACGATTTGTTCGTTCGACATTTAAGTTTCATAAATGAGGACTATGACATTTCAAGCATAACAATCGTTAATGATTTATCGATCGATACGAACGTAAAGGGGATGAGTGAACGTACTTATGACGTTAATAATAAAAAATTTTTAATAATTAAAAAAACGAAACAAAAAAAAGAGCAAAAAGAGAAAAAGTATTTAACTTGCGAACTAATTAAAGAACGAAAGCAATCGATGTGCTTATAGATATATATTAAGAAAAATATTTCAGGATCAAAAGAAAGACTTAATTAATAAATAAAAATAGAGATATTCGATAATAAAACGATATTATTGATATTGATCGATTAATTGAATGTAAAAAAAAAATTACATCAAATTAAATGTATCGAATCAATCAAATTAAAAACGAGAAAAAAAGGAACACGTGGATCCTAAGTGAACGACTATATAAAATCGCTTTTACGGGTTTGGAGATTAGTAGCGGTAAGCATTTCTCTGCGATCATGGCGATTACGCGCCTTATAATATTTACTACTCTCGGCGATTAAAGGCTCGTTTACGTTTGGCTGGTTTCGAACCTGGAAACCCCTTCGTACCTCCCTTCATTTTATCTCGAAATAAAATATATCGGATATAATTGGGAGGACAATTTATTAGGTATACCAATTAATGTACATTGAAATAATAATTAAAAACGAAAGAAATCAGAATCGTACGTTCTTTAAATTAAAACAAAACAAAAAAAAAATAGGAATTATTACTTGATATTTTTCTTAAAATCTTTTTAACATAACTTAATATTCTTTCATATACGTACATATATACGTGCATATTTCATTATATTAAATTATATATTAATCAGCTTATAAAAAAAAAAAAGAAAAATTATACCAAAGCCAATGTCAAGAGAATCGGTAAATACGCGTATAAAAAAAGAAACGTGTACAAAATGTGTTTAAAAAAAAAAAAGAAAAAGAAAAAGAAAAAGAGAAGTAAATAGAAAAAGGAAAGAAAGAAAGAAGAAAGAAAGAAAGAAAGAAAGAAAGAAACAGAAACAGAAGGGAGAAAAATGTTTATCGCAGTTAGAAAGAAAACAATTTATCGACCGAGTCGAGTGACGATCAAAGTATTAATTTTCGAGGGGTGAAGCTCGGTCGAGTGCTCGAGGTGCTTGAGGTTTGAACTTTAAGAAGAGAGAAAAGAGAAAAGGAGATCCACGATGATAAGTGGCGTCGGAAGCTAGCAGGCAAGCAAGTAAAAGAGAAGAGAGAGAGAAAGAGAGAGAAAGAGAGAGAAGAGAGAGAAAAGAGAGAGAGAGAGAGAGAGAAGAATAGGTAGGCAAGAATGTGAAGTAGGGTGATTCTGGCGAGGCCTCTAAGCGGCGGGATTAAGTGCTACGTAAATTCTTCTCGTCTCGAGTTCTTCTTTCTCACCCGTAGTAAAGAATCGCCGCGCGGCGCGCGTTCGCTGTTAAACGCATGGTCGATCCAAGAAAAGTGAAAGCAGTCGGCAGTAAATGCGGAAGGATCAGCTCTTCCTCTTCTCTCTGGACACCTTCATCCATCTAAGAACAAGTAGTTCAAGGCTACGACGATTTTCTAAATCGTTCTTTCCCATTCATCAATTTATTCATTTCCTTCCCTTCCAAGAAAAATTGTTACTAAAGCGATAATTAATTGCTAACGTTTTTTTTTTTTCTGCACGATCGTTGATTTATTACTTTCATCGAGCGTAATTATCCGATCGTAAAATTGGAAATTTTGTATCATTATTTTTATTATTGCGTGATATATTATCACGTTTTTCCTCGTTTCTTCTTTCTCGTCTTTTTTCTTTTTTTTTTTACCTTTTCGACGTACACCGATTGAAAGTAACATATGTTGCAATTAAATATTTATTCGTTAAACAAACCTCCCTTTTTTTCTTTTTTTTTTCTTTTTTTTTTTTTTTTCATTGATTAAATGTATGTAATATAATTTTTATTGGATATTTCCAGACTTCTTTATCGACGTACAAATCAACGCCATCTCTCGGGACTGGTAACGCGAAATTATTAAAAGTCACTTTTCGTTCGAACTCGTTTGGAGTACCATCTAGTGACAAATAAACGAAATTAGAATTATTAATAATGATAAAAGGAAGGTATTAACTCGGAAGGTACTTAATACCGACACTCGGTATTACAAACATCGTTCCGACAGATGGCACTGATACGTATATCGATAAAGAAATTTAACATTAAAGTTTCTGCTTATGTAATAAAAATTAAAAATTAAAATATATCAAATACACATAATTAATGTCAACGAGGAAGAATTATAAAAATAAAATTTATTCGTTACTTTCATTTTTAAAAATTGAATACGGTTGATTTAACTAAACGAATTGATGATAATTAACAAGAGTATATCAAAAGAAAAATTAATATTAGGATGATCGAAGGACGAGAGATTTATTGAAAATTATCATATCGTTATTATCAATAAATTCTTTATGCGTCATATCTTCTTTCTTTTTTTTCTATTTTATTTTATTTTATTTTATTTTATTTTATTTTCCTTTCACGCTATTTATATTTGAAAATAATGTTCTATTTATATTTAAAATTCATAGACAAATTTTAATGTGAAAAATAGTGTACCAGCACGGAAACAGTTCGTCAAGAATCAATGAGACCGGCCGATCGAAGTAACAAGTGTTTGTAATATGCATATATATATATGTGTGTGTGTATATATTTCTCTAGGAACTGCATCGCCTATGCGTCTCGTAATAACGTGTACACCAAACGGTAGTTTATAAATAGAATCTCGGAATAAAAGATTGAGGAAATGTAAATGCCGCGCACCTTGCGACGGATCGACGAACTACGAAGAAATGCGAATAGTACACGTAACGTAGTGATTTGCGAGAAAATGAAAAGCTTGACGCGAGGCGCGCTGATCGAATGTTAAAAAAGAAAAAAGAAAAAGAACACATAATATGTAATAAAATGATAATCCGTAAAGAGCAACACACACGCACAAAAAATCCAACGAAACACAAAGAAAAAAGAAACCCCTTACATCTTATCGATATATTATAAATAATAATTTTTGAAAGGAAGATGAGCGAAGATAAAGAGAAAAGAAATTAAAAGAAATAAAAAAAAAAAAGGAAAAAAAAATTCAAAACGATGAAAAAAGCACTCTATATTACAGAAAAAAAATTGTTTACTCTCCGTATTGGTTCCCTTCCGTTAACTAAAAAAAAAGATCGTAAATGAACGTTTTGATGAGAAGGACGTCACTTTCGACGGAGAGTAAAAAAGAAATTATAAAATAGAAAGAAGAGAAGAAGAAGGAGAAGAAGAAGAAGAAGAAGAAGAAGAAGAAGAAGAAGAAAAAGAAATAAAAACTGAATATTCGAGTTTTTTCCTCTTCTATCTCACCCCATCTCCTCCCTCTCTCAGTCCCATCGATCCGCGCCATATTTGTTTTTCACGTCGCCGAAGCAGATTTTTGCAAATCAAAAATTAAAAAAAAAAAAAAAAAGGAAAAGGAAGAAATAGGAAAAAAGAAAAAAAGAAAAGAAGAAAAGAAGAAGAAGAAGAAACAAGAAAAAAAATACAACAGTCTATAAATCGACACCTTATTCACAAATTCTACTACGAAATTATTTTCTGACGATCAATCGTGTACGCGCTGTATGTTCTTTTATCTAACTATCTGTTTCCCTCTCTCTCTCTCTCTCTCTCTAACTACGTATCAATATATATCTGAATCATGTATTTGTGTGAGAAAAATTCTCTTCTCGCGACGTCGTCCTCAATATCCGGAAAATGATTTTATTTCCTTTTTCTATCTCACCCATCCCTCTTCCTATCCCTCCCCACCCCCCTCCCTCTCTGCTTCCCTTCTCCTTTCTCGTCTTTTTCTCTCCCACCCGTCACCATCCTCCATCGCGTCTTCTTCCAGCTCTTTCTTTCTTCTCTATTCTTTCATGTAGATCTTGAATGGGTTCTCCAGGAAGCAGACACTCGCGATACCCTCGTCAAAATTGTATGAGGACAATTGCTTTTGCAAAGCCAGCCAAGCGAAGTTCATCTCCATCGCGCAAGCACACTCCATACTGAAGCGCGGTACTAAAACGTGATGAAGAAGAAAGATTTAGTTACTTCTTAAGTTGATTTATTCTTCGATCTATGTAAAGGTATATATATGTGTGTGTGTATGTATATGTTTATTAGAAAAAGTTGGCCTAAATTAAAATGAAAAAAAAGAAAAAAAAAGAAAGAAAGAAAGGACAAGATTGTATTTGTATGTATCGGCTATGTTATGTTTGATTTAAATGATCTATATATGTATATGAAAAATCATGTATGTATGTAATTATATTATATTGTATAGATCGATGAGATATGTGTCTAAATTAAAATTAAAAAGAGAAAAAAAGAAAGAGAGGAAAAGAATTGTAATTTGTATGTATCGGCTATGTTATGTTTGATCTAAATGATCTATCTATCTATATATATACTATATATATATTATAAAAAATAATATATATAATTATATTGTATTATATACATATATATCTATATATATGTGTGTACTGACCAGACGGATCGTCGTTATCCGTATGTCATAATCTCATATTAGCCGGACACCCGTGGTTCATCCTATATTCGACATAGAGCATGCCGGTATTGTGCCAATAATAAAGTGCTAACACGACCAGCGCGTGCCACCATTGATGAGACGAACCAACGTAATCGACCCAGCCTTAAAGATCAAAAGAAAAGAAGAAAAGAGAAAAACGAATTACAAAAAGAAAATAGAAATAAAATAAAAAGATAAGTAAGAGAAGAATGAAAGGATAATTAGAAAAAAAAGGAAAAGGAAATACAATTATTATTCTTATTCAAAAAGAACGAATGAATTCGATTAAATAGAATTATTCGTAGAAAGAGAGAGAGAGAAAGAGAGAGAGAGAGAGAGAGAGAGAGAGAGAGAGAGAGAGAGAGAGACAGGGACAGAGACAAAGAAAGAGAGAGAGAGAGAGAGAGAGAGAGAATGATCAACGAGGCATATCTAGAAAGATTTCTCTTTTAGGATGATGAAAAGAGAAAATTAAAAAAAAAAAAAAAGAAAAGAAAAAGAAAAAGAAAATTCATATATTAGAAAGTTGGTTGATTGTTTGAACCGTGAAAGAAAAAAAAGAAGAAGGAGAAGAAGAAGGGAAAAAATGTAGAAAAAAGATAAATAGATATATTGTAAAATATTTTACCAGGTAAGAAACGTTCAGGTATCTTTGTCAAATATATAGCAAATGCTAGACCACTAATGGTGTACATCCCAAGTACCCTTGGTAGTAACAATCTAACGATCGGATTGTCCATACCACCCATTGCTATACTCCAATGCAGCGTTGGCAATACTCCATAAACTGCCCAAGCTACGAACACAACCAGCTTCACATTCCCGTTAACATTCAATTTCGGTATCTGTAGTATCATTGCGAAGAGAAATATAACTAGGACTGTCACTAATATAAATTTTTGTAGATCCTGTAAAATATATACGTATATTTAATATATATATATAACGTTGTTACACATTGTTAAATATACCCTCATTTTTTTTTTGCATCTTAACAAAACGTCAATCCTACGATTAACTTTGCGAAAAAATTAATTTTTTATTTCGATCATTCTCTCTCTCTCTCTCTCTTTTTTTTTTTTTTTTTAAAGAGATCTATGAACGAGAAGAAGCACGAGAGCTCGGATTATTTATTGAACGATGTGACAAATCGAGGATAGAAATAATTTAATTGCGATAAATTATCTGCATTAATTATACCGTAGATTCGTTGTCGTTCTACATACCTTGTGACACCAAAAAGGCATAGTAAACTCCGGACATGTAAATCGATAGCAGGCTGAGTGCTATGCCGAAGAGATCGAAAGACAGAAAACACCAATAATCCTTCTCGCTTCGACAGGAGAATGTATGATAGACTGACGATAAGATCATGCATACCTAAGATAAAGAGAGAAAAAGAGACAAACCGAAGATAAAGAAAAAGAAAGAAAGCAAAAGAAAAAGAAAAAGAATGATAGAAGCAGATATTTTCGTTTAGTTAATTTAACGTTCATTTGATTTAATTGAATAATTAATTTACCTGAAAACAGATCAATAATAGAGCTACTATCACTTTGTCACCGAATGGCGCGTGTATATTTAACAAGCAAAGATCGTATAAGGTCAAACCGAAGAACAACATCCATCCGAAGATGTGACTCCATATGTTGATCGTCTCCGTTCGTCCACCCGAATATACTACCGAAAAAAAAAAAAATATTGCCAAAAAAAATAGAATCGTCTGAATTCCATCAAATAAAGAGACCAAATGAAAGAAAATTTTTATTCATTTTTATTCGATTTCTTTTTTATTCTCTTTTTTCTTTTTCTATTAAAATATGTTCATTAAAAATATTATTGAAAGAAAAAAAAAAAAAAGAAAAAGTAAAGAAAGAAAGAAAGAAAGAAACGAATTTGCTCGTAAACGAAAATCTCGAAATTTTAAGAGGATCGATAGAACGAAAAAAAAGAAAAGAAAAGAAAATTTTGTTTAATTAGAATTAAAAAAAAGTGATTCGTTTATCTTACTTTTTTTTTTCATTTTCTCTTGTCTTATTTTTCCGTAGGATTTGTTTCTTATCGGCGTCGAGCTTCTAAGGTCAATGGTCAAAGTTTCGCGATCGATTGACACATATCAAGGTTTCACGAGTGCGTTCATGCAAATGACATACTTCTAAGACTTCCTAGATACGTATGTATGTATGTATGTATGTATGTATGTATGTGTGTATGTATGTATGTAAGTATGAAAATATATAGATACCTTTCGACACATAATTTTGTAGTTAAGTATCCCCGATATCCATGAAGTATGTAAGGATTATGCTGAAGGTATTCGGGTGCATCTTTAAATGCTAACAATCGTCTCAATTTTGCTTCTTATTGTTCAATGATATGTCAGCCTTGATCGAAGAATCCGCCGGAACATGATCGCACTGTAAAAATATCGATTTAACAATTTTTTTTTTTTATTATAGTTTCTTTCTTCTCATTCGTGTTTTTCTTTTTCTCCCTTTCGAAAAATATTTTACATAGGTCTGACGTATTAAGATAGATATAGTAATATGTATATATCGATATAAAAATAGAATAGGTTTTTCTATTTGTTTTATTAATTTATAACTTTACTGTATAGCAATACATTATTTCGATTATTTTATTTCTCTATCTTTTATTTATTTCATTCTTTGTCTTTTATCTTCTAGAAAGAAAGAGATAACAAAATGATTTTACGATGGTTGCTTATAAAAAAGAAAAAAACAGAGAGAGAGAGAGAAAGAAAAGAAAAATAGTGATTAATACGATTAATAATTTGCAAATGATGACTTATTGAATTGTACTTTTCAATAAGTCGAACATATTTTCTTTCGTAAAGCGAGATTATATACTGTCAAGTATAGACAATATTTTTTATTTCTTATATAATAATACACATATTCTAGTATAATAAAGTAAACAAAGAAAAAAATGATAATTAAAAAAAATAATTCAAACGAGAAATTCGCAAATATACATTTATTCGCGATAAAAATATTTTATCATACTCGCCCTGCGTCCTCATTGAATCGTTGTATCATATATTTCACGTGTGATTAAAAAATGAAATCATTGACGAATTATATAATATAATTTAATATGAAAATAATAAAACATGTAATTTGGAAAAAAAATCGATAAGAAAAATGATCGATCGTTCATGCGACGATATTAAATATATGTTATTATAAAAAAAATTCGATGGATGACACTCAACGTGTAAAATCATAAAGGAAGTATATCTAAAATTACTTATCAATTCTCTTTATTATATTTAATTATTTCTATAATTTTTTCTTTTGTACCTTTCTTCTTTATTCCCATACTATTTATAGTTAACAATGGAGACTTTTGCATCACGTAACATAAATACGTGTGTAATATTGTATTTGAATATATATGTATGTATGTATGTACATATATATCTATAAAATCATAGTTCATTAGCATTACAACCATTGCAACTATTATATAAGAAGAAATGCGATTAGAAAAGGAAAAATAGAAATGAGAATTCTTAGAGGACGATCACTGACATATATCATAAGTCAACCATGCGATCACAATGCAGATACACACAGATACACACATATGTATATATTTCTTTTTTAATTTATTAATTTACTAAGTTTTTTAATTAACTAAAGTTCCAAATTTTTTATAATCAAAAAAAAGAATTACATGATATGATATATACATGAAGCATAATATGTGATAAATATATATATATAAAAATGATATATGTAATATATATTAATTATATATAATGTTATATATATGTATATGTGTTAAATTAAAAATTTATATATATATATAATAATATATATATTAATTATATAATATATCTAATATATATAATTTATGATATCATAATTTATGTATATATATATATATGATATTATATGATATATATAATAAACAATGAAAAGAATCGAGGCTTTGTTCGTCACATTGGCATGAAATGAATATAATGTCTTTTTATATTATTATTATAACAGATGGGGGACGGAAATCAAGAAAGTTTTTTGTTGTGTAATTCCAATCGACCTCAGACATCATTAGCGTGCAAACGTCAGTCGCGCTTTAATGAATAATGACCAACGTAATTAAGTAAATGGTAAATACGAGTTTCGTCATTTTTATTTTTTGATAATAGGTAAAAGTCTAATTATTTCTGAACAATAGTACTTTCTGTTCCTTTATATATATATATATATATATATATATATATATATATATAATATTAGATATATGGTATAGTAGATTATGATAACATTACGATATTATTTATTATAATAAAATATATACATAATCTATACTTTATAGAATAGCTCGAAAGTAAAAATTAACGAAACTTCATTTTCGCGACTTTCCCTATTTTTATTTCATTCCTTTTCGTTTTTAAATTATGAAAAACACATCAATGATAAAAATTCGAAACAAAATGCTATATTTATCTGCTTACGAACATATTCTATATGAGGTCAATTCGAAAAAAAAGAAAAAAAAACAGAAAAAGATAATAATTTCGCGAATAATTTTTACGTTCATTAATGTACAAATTTAATTCTTAAAGGATATAAAATAAATTTTTTTCAAATTACCTTAACATTTATACAATCGCTATTATATATTTACATATGTATAGACTTGTTACTGGTGACGAGGTTGTCCTAGTAATCCCAAAAACTAATCAAGCGTCGATACTATTCCGATATAAAAAAAGAAGAAGAAGAAAAAAAATATCTGAAAACTCCTTTAACCGTAAGGATTCTTAGGACAAACTTAAGAAAATGAGGTTAATAAGAAAGGTGAATATATGATCGTGTCTATACGGATGTTTATATCGCGAGATAGGAAAGCGTTAAAGTAGGCCACAACGGGACCGGTCTATCATCAGAGTGTGTCAAGTTTATGCCAACGGGCTAGCAAGTAAGTATATATGTGCATAGATAGACATATATATGTACACACATAGATATATATAGAGACATAGCAAAGAATGTCGCCATTGCAGTAATTTTTTCGGTCATGATCGACTTAAACGTCTCTGAAAAATTTATTGATTCAATGACTGTAATAGATGTACCAATGCAGATGTTTTAACACACACACACAATTCGGTATTGTCCAAAAGATAAATAAATAAAGCGAATCGTCAAACATGGAAAATTAAAAATTATAAAAGAATGTGACATTGAGAAACGGAGCGTATCGTGTATATCGTCATTTTGCATCTGAAGGCCTTTCGTGAAAGCTTAAGAATATTCTATGAAACTTCAATCGTTTTCATATTGGCTTTGTTTGTATGTAAATTAAAAATCAATGAATAAGGACGACGTATATGACATGAAAAGATCTTTGTTTAAAAAAAGAAAAATTATTTTTCCTTTCGTTCGGTTTCATTGGAATATCCGTTCTTGACGAATACGATGATGAATGTTGTTTTGAATTTAAATGAAAACGAACAATAAAACGATAAAAAAGTGAACGAAATGTACATAAAACGATAAATATTGATTTCCTTCTGTTTCCTTCGAGTGAAATACGAATAATTCAAAATAGTTTTACATGGAAAGAGAACAAGTGAAGAAAAATAAAAACAATGGTATTAATTTTGTTTCATTTCTTTGTTTTCTTTTTAGATGATTTGAAAAAGCAAAGAAAGAGAAAAGAAAAGAAAAGAAAAGGAGAGATATAGAAAGAAAATAAAAAATGAAATACAAACTGACCTTTCTGATGAGACCTTGAAGATGATCTTGTATCGTATCAACTTCATTATTATTGTGTGGCTTTTCTTTAGGCAATTCGTCCTCGATTGGGTCGCTCACCTTCTCCACACCTGCCAGTAATTTCATCATCGAGTTGGCCGATGTTTGTTTTCTTGTTCTTTCTTTTCTTTTATCTTTTTATTTTGTTTTCTGCATACACAATATATGATTACGAAATGAAATAATAAATATGAAGAAAGAGAGGAAAAAAGGTAATAAGAAGAAGACAGTAAAAGAAATAAAAAGATCAGAAATTTTGTAAGTACAAATAATTTTTTATAATCTAAAACTGGTTTCAAAACCTGTTTCGATCGACTAGAAGGATTAATAGAATAAAAGTAAAACCGATGAACGATGAAGCAAAATAAATTTTTATATTAAAAGGATAAAATTATTGTTTTTTCTTCTTTCTTTTATCGTCAAATTTTTAACCCAATTTTTTATCATTCATCACTATTCAGAAAAAAAAAAATACGATGTAGTACGCTCCGATAAAAGAAAGTATTGGAAAATTGGCTACTAAATGAATATATTTTTAATGAATAAATAAAAAAATATTACTCAGTCATTTACTTAAATATTGAATACTAAATAATGTTTCAGCTATCCAAAATTTTACTTCTTTTTTAATGAAAAATATAAACTATTGAAAATTTCGACATAACTTATTGGCCAATGCAATACATAATTAATCATTATTTATTGCGTCAGTATATTTAAATAAATGATCAATATTTATGATGACATATATAATCAATACATAATATAAATGATGCAATTTGGACGTGTAATCCTTACATCTAATTATTTATACTTAATCAAAATATTCATATATATTAACAATGCATTTTATAAAATGCTTATCATTAATTAATTATAATACCGACCGAATAAATAAAAATTATATAAATTACAAAAAAGAAAGGAAAAGAAGAAGAGGAAGAGGAAGAAGAGAGGAAAGAGAGAAAAAAGGAAAGAAAAAAGAAAAAAAAAGAAAAAAAAAAGAAAGAAAGAGGCCATCGCGAATATCCATTCGCATAGTGTCCTAGAATCTCTCTTTATGTTATTTTAATTATAATTATTCTTTCCTACCATCTTTCTTCCTGTTCGAACTTTTCTTTACTTTTCTGTAAGTGCGTTTGGAAAAAAAAAGAAAGAAAAGAAAAAAAAAGAAAAAAGAAAAAAGATCGTTGTACGTTCACTCTCTCCTCGAGAGATCTCATGACTTTAATCTATGAGAAAGTCGAAAGAGAAAGAGAGAGAAAGAGAAAGATAGAGGAATAAACTTAATCTCCTCTCTCTTTCTCTCTCTCCTATATAAGAGCAAATATTATGGCGTTTCTTTTTACGTTGTTACAAATAAATATCGAAAGCAATCGTTAAACAAAGCTTAAACTTGAACTATAACTTTCGTTTATGTATATATAATATATATATATATATATATATATATATATATATATATATAGCTATACATTTGATCGATAGATATATGTAAATAAGAGAAAAAGTTTAGTTATCTTATAGGAAGGTAAAAACGGTGAAAGTTATTAACTATCTCGTTCGTAATTTAATATAATTTCAAAACTAATTGTAAATGAGCATAATTTCGAATATGCAGCAATATAATTCGTAATTATAATCGTTATTATTATTATTATTATAGAGATAATTCATCAATAATCATAGTTCACATTAGTAATACATTGCGTTTTGTATTAATAAGTTAAAGCGGATATGTACTTCCTTTTACGTGTAAAATGTTAATATTCATTGTTTTTTTTTTGTATTCCTCTTTTTCTTTGATTTCTATTGTTTTTCATTCTCCGGTATTATAATTTTCACTTAATAATATAATACATATCGATGTGCAATATTATTTTGTAAAACGCAAGTTCAAAGTTTATCATTTAAATCGATTGGAAAAAAACATTAAATGATTTTCTTTTTGCTTTTCAATATTAATAACAATTGGAGAAACAGAAAGAGAAAAGAAAAAGAAAGAAAGGAATGAAAGAAAGAAAAATAATAGAGAAAAATAAAATTGTTAATATAGAAATATATAATTGGAACCACTATTTTATTTGTTGCAACTCCGTACTAGAGACATCCGCGTTATCAGAGACTATATTTAATATTGTAAAATCGTTTTAGTTAACTTTAATGATACACGAACTGAAGACTCAATAGATCCTTCTTTTTTTTAACAACTATATATGACTTTAACAACTATATAATGACGGCTGTTAGATCAGACACAATCACGTGATTTATTGAAAAGGAACGTACCAAGAAGAACGATCAGGTCTCTTTTTAAAAGGCAAACGAGCTCCAATAAAAAAAAGAAAAAGAAACAAAGAGAAAAAAAACAAACAAACAAATAAATAAATAAAAATACAGAACTGAAATAAACTATTGAAATGAAAATTCGATCAACAAACACGGCGATAAAAAATAGAAAATGAGAAAAAACAGAAGAACAAGAATTAAATCCTTCTAAACAACAAATACGCTATAATCCTATTCAAATTTCGTACTCGATGAGATAAAAACAAAACTATTAATTTAAAGCGACAGGATTTTTAAGTGGAAAATAATCGTTTTATGGCGAAATAAAAGAATATATAAATAAATTTATCTTAACGTACCTTAACGAAAGAGAAAAAATATATATATACACTACACACACATATATACATATACATATACATATACATATATATATATATATGTGTACGTCTATTAAAAATTGTGAAACTTGTACGTTGATAGAAAACTCGCTCACTGGTATAATAAATCAGCACATTTTCGATCTACTCCCTTTCTCTCCCTTTCTCTCCCCCTCTCTCTCTCTCTCTCTCTCTCTCTCTCTTTCTCTCTCCCTTTTAGACGAAGACGTCCGAAAGAGTCCTCCTCCTATGCGGTACCGATCGCGTCGTGCTCGGCACTGAGACTGAATCGACGCGAGAGAAAAGCGCGAAGCCTCGCGAACGATCATCGACCAATGAACACAAGCAAACGGAAGGGCAACGCGTGCGAGGTTACTTTCGGAATCATTCCGACGAACCATTTCGTTTTTTTCTCTTTCCCTCTCTACCTCGACCTCACTCTCTTCCTTACTCTCTTCCTCCTTCTCTCTTTATCTCTCTCTCTCTCTCTCTCTATTTCTCTTTATCTTCGATCGCGAAAAAAGGTTTGAAAAAATATTTAAAATATAATATATTCCTTTTTCTGTTTCTCTCTTTTGTTCTTACTCTCTTCTTTGCTCGAATTTATTTTTGATAAATTAAAAAGAAATGTTTACTCGTTTCTGTTGTGCGTGTGCGTATAGATAACGTGTAGGTCGATTATAAAAGATTTTTCTTACTTTGTTTCTTTCTTCTTCTTCTTTTTTTTTATGAAAGAAAAATCTATTCTCCTTTTTGACGTTAGTACATACGATATATGTTTATATAAGAGAGATAATCGAGAAATATGTATTCTTATTGTATTATATTATTCATTTGTTCTTTATAATTATGGTATATATATATATATATATATATATATATATATTATATAATATTCTATGTATATAGAATATCGAATACAAAATTTGTCGATTATCTATTTCGAAACGAAGAAAAAGAAGAAAAAAAAAGGAGGGATTGAATTTTTTCTTATATCAGATAAACAAGAAAGTTCGTGTATAATTTATCTCCATTGGTTTAATACGTCACGAACATGCTTGGTCAGTTGATAATTGTAAATTATATAGTACACATCACGTACGTATCATTATTATCAAGTCGAAAAACAAAAAATTAACGCTCCTCCTCATTTTATTTCACGCTTTATTACGAATCTTTCGCGAATCTTTATTTTCTTTTTTATCATTTAATAGTATTTCGTACCATTCTCTTTTCTAATATTTAAAATGAGTATCTTCTCCTAAAGAAAGACGCGTTTGTTTTGCCCGTCCTACACTTTCACCGCACTGCACCTCTCACACCCCGAAAGAATGAGAAAGAAACAGACAGAGAAGGAAACAAATAGAGAAGGAGAGAGAAAGAGAGAGAAAGAAAGAGAAAGAGAAAGAGAGAGAGAGAGAGAGAGAGAGAGAGAGAGAAATTTCGATCTTTCCGAGATCGTGAAAGCGGGCCGCGCACCGCTTTCGCGTCGACCGATCTATAGATCCTACTTTAACATTACATTATTTTTTTCTTTTTCCTTTACTTTTTTCATTTTCGTCGTTAATTCGATTCTTTATCTCTTTTTCCTTTTCTTTCTATTTATTATTCTCAGGTGATTCACATAAAGTCTTCAGAGTCATATCATCAGATGTGGACTTTATTTATATAAAGGGCTAATAATGCTAAAATGTACACAAGATAAGTTATTCAAAATGTTCGTCGTGTTCTTTTGCTTCCGTTATCTTTTTTCTTTTTTATTATTATTATTATTTTGTTTTTGTTGTTCTTTTTCCCTTATTTTCCGTTTGTTGCTGTTTGTTGTTTCCTTATACGACATCAATTATTATTAATTAATTACGCACGAATAATTTCTCTTTTTTTTTTTTCTTATTTTTTTTATGTGTTTTTTTCTCTTTGCTCCTAATAGACGCTTGAACGATAACGATAGATTAATCGGGAGAATAAAAGAGGAGACAGGGATGAAGAAGGAGCAGAAAGAGGTAGCAGGAGGAGGGGGTGGTGGAGCAGAAGGAGGAGGAGGAAAAGGAGAAGGAGATCTTGTCAAAATTTATTGGTGAGTCGGATTTATATCGCTTTTTTCTTTTTTTTTTTTGGTATTTTTTTTCACTTTACTCTTTGTCTCGTTTCCCTTCTTCACAGATTACTCTTCAATCGTCATCGTCATCGTCATCGTCATCGTCATTATCATTATCATTATCGTTATCATCATCGTCATCATCATTCATTCGCTCTTACTTGCAAATAAATTACAGAAAAAAGAAGTCAATACATTTTCGTTAATTAATCGAGAATATCTTGTTCGAAATGATCCGACCGGGCGCTTTTACAGAATGCGATATTGTTTTCGTTTTTTTTTTTTTCTTTTTCTCTTATTTCATTCATCTTTATTTTTCCGCCATTTTGGTTTAGACCAGTTTACGACACCGGTAAAAATTTATCGGTATTTACTTTTTTCTTTCGTTTCTTTTCCTAAATAGATCGCATCGTGAGAGAAAGTAAAGGGTAAAGGTACATACACGTAAAGAGATTTCTTTTTTTTTTGTTTGTTTCTCTTATCTTCTAAACACGTGATATCATCCTTTGACTCCAAAATCCCCGCTTTGGAATTAGGGCGAAAAGCTTATTTAGAAGCTGAAACGCTGCTTAACATCGCTTAGAAAAAAAAATATTTATATATATATATATATATACACATATATATATGTATATATGAATATACACATACATATATATATATATGCATATATATATATTTAAAGAAAATAGTGCACTCGTATTGTGTGGTATCCTTCGTATTTAACGTATACTAAACGTATGTATTGTATGTACGTGTGTATGTATGTATGTACGTACTACCGCATCGCAATTTAACGCATTCATGCAGTCTCGCAAGTAATACAAGTTAAGTTTCAAAAAGTTAATACTCCGATCTCAGCTTCTCAACCACAATAGTTATAATAGGCGATAAAATTCTTATTAAAAGATTTACGACGATTTTTCGATCCTCCTAACTAGTCTCGTTGACTCTGATCTCGTAATACATATATCGTTATTGTGGATTAAAGAAGATTAGAGATTAGAAGTAATAATTAGCAAAGTTGCCGCACAAAACGGGGGAAAAAACTCGCACGCAAAATTAATAAGTATAATAATAATAATAATAATAATAATAATAATAATAATAATAATAATAATAATAATAATAATAATAATAATAATATAATAATAATAATAATAATAATATATATATTAACATGAGTATAACGACGTTGCATATCAACGGCCGGCAAATTCATGATTTCGCAGATATATAGATATATATATATGTTTGTATTATATACACATATATATATGTATATTGTAAATAATACTACGAACGACAAAATTTTTATTTTTCCTAGAGGAAATCTTCCCCCATTTACATTTCTGTGGCAATCGCATTTATCTTTTTCTCTCTCTGTCGTTCCTTTTTACTGAAATATTTATATAATCTACTTTTCTTAAAGGTGATTGATGAGGAAACTTCAAACGGACAGAACTCGGACCGATCTTTTTTTACTTATCGTTTACCAACGAACAACATCGATGACTATAATTTCCATACTTGTGTATTTATTTGTATTTGTTTATTTATTCATTCATATATTTATTCATTAACTTATTCATCCTTTTTTAATTATTCAAGCCAAACAGCCCGGCAAAATTATGTAAAAATGACTGCCATCTCGTTGGTACCAAATTGATATTACTAAAGTAAAAAGATCACAAATCATTTGTAGAAATAAAAATAAAATTTGATTGACCTAACGTCGAAAAAAAAAGAAAAAGAATTTATGTATTATAATTTTGAGTTTGAATTTTGAATTGACAATTTACAAAGAAAGACAATCACTCAACTTCCGCTTGCAAATATTTTTACGATATACTTGCGACGATAAAACTATACCTACGCGCCAGTAACAGGAACAAAAGAAATGCCGTAATGAAGTTATAATTTCATTTAATAATTACGAGTTACTCGTAGAATTTGTCAGACGAGGTAAGGAATTTTAATAATTGAACAAAACGTATGGGTATAGTTTCATTAGTATTTATATATAGCCCAGTCTTACAAAAAAGTGACCGTATCATTCCAGGGGACGGGCAAACATTGCTCACTTGCGTTTTTTTAAACTAACAATCGGTGTGCTGTCAGTTCGAAGGTTTGTTTGTTTGTATTTTTTTCATTTCCATTTCACTGAGAAAGTAGGTATATAATATTACAGTTATCCATATATAAGCACAATATAATTAAAAATTAAACTATTCAATTGAAATACAAATCCTACTTTCACTCTCCTATGTTATTTTTTCTTTTACTTCCATATGTTCTTTTTTCCCTTTTTTATTTATGAAAATCAAAGCGGACATGTTTGTTGGTAAATTTTTTTTTGTCATTTTTTTTTTCCCTTTTTTCCTTTTTTTGTAATCTGAATTATGTATATAATGTTGTGTGTGTTCGTGTACGTGTGTGTATATGTGTATATGTGTGTGTATGTGTGACCACCTTTAAAATTGCCTTGATTGCCATCGTGGCAACGTCTTAGTATTCGCGGGCCACCCAGGGCGAAGGGAAACTCCACAGTTCGTCGACGCTTGCCTGAGAGGATTCTTCGGGCCTGAGTCGCGGCTTAAGTTTAAAAGTAGACGAGCCATAACTAATTTCAATCTGTGCTGATGCATAAGTGGCAATAGGCTGGGGCTGCTTGTTGGTGGCGTTCGGATGTTGAGGTCAACGGAGATTGGCGCATCACATGGCATACTTGCGCGTCCATTCGCGTGCCAATTCATTGTATTTCTCCCTGTCAGTTTTGTATATCCTTGCTATCTCTGGTACTAATGGATCGTCTGGATTTGGATCGCAGAGCAAAGAACATATTGAGAGTAACACTGAAATCAGCCGCAAAGTTTGCACCCTCATTATTTTCATCTATGTAAATCCACGTGGGAAATATTGAGAAAAGTATATTTCGCTGATTCAACTTGTTAACTCGCGTAGAAGATTAATGATACAAAAAGGTATTGTAAAATTGTTTCATTATCGACATGTTGCTTTTTTGAAAAAAAAAAATTTAATTACATTAGGAGATATCCGCTTAAAGGAAGTTAAATAATACGTACCCTTTGATATAGTAAGTGCTGGTGACCATTGCGATCTTAATATATCCAAACAAATACTTCCGTTACTGTTGATATTAGGATGATAAATTCTAGTCGTGAAAGCAACCTATAATAATCGTCTATTTAATTACTTCCATTTTAAGTGAGATTACGCGATATAAAAATCAAAAACATGATCTTGGGATATGGTCTACGTACCTTAGGTGGTTTAAATGGGTAGTCTGTGGGAAAGTGAATTGTTAGGAAAAATACGCCTCCTTGATACGGACTGTCAGGCTGGAAAATATTGCACTTTTTGACTATTGTAACAAAAGGATTTGATTCTTATAGATGGCATATTTACTTTGAGGAAAATGAGCTTGGATTTTTTATAACATAAATACAATATTAGTAGAAAAAGAGATATAATCAGTTTAGATAGAAAATATAAATAAAATATGACACTTACTGGTCCCATAATAGTTGCCTGCCAGTGGAATACTAAAACAAGTGCATATATTATAAATATCTATAGCTATTGTACGTATCAAGCATGAATCTACATGTATCATACTATAGAAAAGTTTCTAAGTATCCATATTATTTTAACATTATAAAATATCACGGTTGTAATGAGTATGTATCTAACCTAATAATACTTTAATGACACAAATGCAAATCATGATGATGACTCAACAACATTAGAATATAAAAACTTACGATCATCTCCAACGGGGCCTGCAGAACATTGCGCGGGTGGATCTCTTCCAAGGTCCTGAAGTTCCTAAAATCCAATAAAAATCGTATAAACGAGAATCTATCAAAAGTAATTTTTTCAAATTGTATTATAAAAATTAATTTAATATTTTATCGATGGTCAATAAAAACTTATGATGTGTGATGATATCTCATATATCTATATGAGTTGCTTTATTTTTAGAGCATACTTTTTTCTTTTACTTATTTAATGTTAGACCTGCCATCTATTCTACATTAAATCATTATTTTTAACCTTTGTAACGTACGAGTGTTGGCTCACATATTCCAGAATATTTTTTTTCATACAATATTGCATGCAAAGTATATATCACAAAAATCTTACGCATGAATTAATTAAGATATGATACTTGGCTTGATTATCATTGAACTTTTATTACCTTTTATAAAACCCCTTTACTAAAGAGAACTTATAAAGTTTCAATGTCAGTTTTATATCTGGTATACAAAGGTCAATTAAAACTTTTACGTTAGACACGAGAATAACTTTTAAACGATTGGCTCCGAATCGATATCGATTCATGGAACGTATCGACAGAAACGAAGAGTAAAAAGATTTAAGTATGACTATGAACTCTCCGATATGTTTCTTTTCTTTGTTATCGTAGTTATTCGAGACTTTGATATTGATTTCAATAGGTAGTTCTATTGTGACAAAGCAATGAATACAAAACAATTAAGTAGAGATGGATGCTCCTACAATACATCATAAAGATTAGAACTTCTCCAGGAAAGGAAGCAGAGCATTAAGGATAAAACGTTAAGGAAGATAGAATCCTGAAACACAAGATGTCCACAAAGGCACTAACGATATTTCAGTAATGAATGTGAATATCTATAGCTACATTTGTGTACGTATATATATATATATATACATATATATACATATATATATACATATATACATATATATATAGATATAGATATATATATGCATGTACATGTACATATTATATACATATATATATATGTACATATGTATATATATACACGTATATATACATGTAAATGCAAGTAACACACGATTTTACGTTACTTCCGGCAATTTATCAGAAAGCCACCGAAAATTTTTCGAAATTCACTGTCACCTCCAGTCAAGTCCACTGGCACAAAAAGTGGCACTGTGCCGCGTGCGCGACTAGTTCCCATCGATATAAAAACCCATATAAAATCGTGCTTGCTCGAGGCACTCGTCGTAGGAATGGAAAAGAACAAAAAAGAGAAAAAAAAGGATGATAAAAGCCAAGAGAATTTTTCAATGCTGTGGCTCACATTGCTTCACTGCAAAATCGTTAAGGGCGTTCAACCGTGTTCGACACACACCACACCGATGCTACGATAATAGAAAACGCGTTAACTTCTATCACGTATTCGTTCACGTACCTTATTAATTCGTTTTAAAGCCATTTGAAGAACTGTGTGTTGATATTAACTGGCCGAAAAAACCAGAGAGAGAACGATACCCGCTAGCCGAAGATCTTTGATTAGGGATTGCAAGATGGCTGCCTTCTAAACGTAGTCTTACTACGTTAATCAGTCAGAGCTTCGCGATCCTTTCCGTGCGATATCTCGGCCCGACACCTCTCGAAACTTCCTTCAGCTGACTGATTCCGGAATACCCAACGTCCGAATGAATTTACATAACGGTTATCTCGATCGACGAGAGATTTTGTGCATGGTCGTCGAGCGTTTAATTTTGAAATCGAGTCCGAAGCACACCACGGATTTCCTTTTATCGGCAACTAGTAGAATTTTTCGCGTTATACGAGCATCCGCCGACAGATGGCGTCGACACTCTCGCACACTCGCAACGAATCCTCCTCTTCCTCCTTCTCCTCTTCCTCCACAACCTCCTCCTCCTCCTCCTCCTCCGCCACCTCTTTCTTCCCCTCCTCCTCGTCATCGTCGTTCTCCTTCTGTTCCTCCTCCTACTCCTCCTCCTCGTTCTATTCATCGTCCTCGTTCGCCATTTTGTCCTCCTCCTCTTCCATCTCGTCAGGAAGCTTCAACCGACCCTGACGCAAGCGCTTCTCTCTCTCTTTCTCTCTGTCTCTCTATCTCTATCTCTATCTCTATCTTTCTCACTATCTATCTCTCTTTCTCTCTCTCTCACACGCTAGACGATATAGTACCGTTCCGTGTGTCTCGATCCGCACCGACGGCATTCGTGCTTTCCCCAAAGCGCGTCATCGTCATTACCCTTTGAGCGTGAATCACGCATTAAGATCGATTCACACTCGGCGAGCAAGTAACTCAGACCTACTCGTAAAAATTTATAAACCTACGTAAATACATACGTCTATGCCTTTTCCAGCTCCTATTGAAATACGACGTTGCGTCGTAAAATATAGATGTGTACATGATAGAAGGGGGGGGGGGGGAGAGAGAGAGAGAGAGTGTGTGTGTGCAGAAAATAAATCAACAATGAGAATTATATTATCCAGCTGCGTTCGCATCGAACGTTCGATGTTCCTTGGAAACAAACGAGACGTAGCGTAACATCGTTTGAAGGAGATACCATTAGAGGTAGGGTTAAGATTGAACGAGACATTTTATATTCTGTTAATACGTATATATACGTATTTATATACGTAACAACACGTACAAAATCGAAAGAGAAAAGGTGTCGACCGTTTGTCGAGGAAAATGGCGACGTAAAATTACGAATAAAATAAAATGGAGAAAGCGACGTCGGTAAGAGTGAAACAATTGGGTTGCGAATGTTGGAAAAATAAGATCCCTCAATACAAGAGGAAACAACGTGATCGTTGCAAGAGAAAAAGACAGACTTTGGTGTTTAACGTAAACGCGGACGATGAGATATGGCACGAACCGTATATGCAACGACTTCAAAAAGAATTCTCAGACGTTTCGATCCTTTGCGACTCGAAGATCGAGTTACCATGGAAGGACATCGCGTTACCGACTGTGGTAAGAAAAATTCGTACGGATAACTCGGTCGATCACGGAAGTCAAGACGCGGAAAATGGCGAGGTCGATTTGGACGAAGCGGAGAAAAAGGAATCGAACGGGTTTATGACGTTACCGTGGCACAAATTATTGATCACCAACGTTGTTACACCGACGAAAGAGACCGTTCCAGCATGCTGCGATTCGAGCGTCGAAATACCATGGGAAGATCTTGCTTTGGACAAACCGGTCAATATCCGTGTCCCACCTACGGACGAAAAAGATTCATGCGTTCCCGACGACCTCGAGATACCGTGGCAGGACATTCTCGTACCTCAGAATATCGTGATCGAGGTGCCAAAGAAAATTTGTACTATGAACGCAAGAAAACAGAAAAAATAGATGATCGATCGGTCCTTTCTAAAAAAACTTCACGAAATCTTTTCTTTTTTTTTTCTTCTTCTTCTTCTTCTTTTTCCATTCGCTCATGCAGAATGATTTTAATTCTAATCGAAAATTTCGATACGCGCGATGAATATGTCGAGAATGAAATTAATTTGTACGAATACCATAGCAATAGAATTTTATGAAATATATGGATATCATTAAAAAAGAAAAAGAGAAAAGGAAAAAGAAAAAGGATAGTCGAACGTGCATACTACATTCAATGTTATTTTGTTGTTCGAACGTTATAAATTTGCAGAACGAAGAAAGAGTACCTCTTCGAACGTTTCAAATTTGCCGCCAATCCGACTCGGTCGAGCGCTCGTGAGTTTTAATTCGAGTCCGAGTCGAAGTGGCGTGTTAGTACCGTTTGTCGACGCACGGTGGCGCTGACGTAGCAGCGCCACTCGGCGACGGTAGAGGCATAGTACTCGCGAGTGGCGGCAGTTGGCAGTCACCAGTGGAACCGCACGGTGGTGTTCTTGTGTAAGCGGCTACGCGTAAGAGTTTGGGGGAAAAATGGCGTAGTTAAGGGTACAAAGTAAATGCCGCGATCGTATCTTCGTACGTTAACCTGCGCCTGATATTCGTACGATCGGTTAAGGTTACGTGTATTCTTATTAGAATCGATATTCAATCGGTAGTTGAGTGTAAACGAAAATAATATCGTTATATTTCTAAGGTCTAAAAATCTTAGATAGACGAGAGAGAGAGAGAGAGAGAGAGAGCAGCGTATGTAACATAGCGCGTAAGTAAGTAGAGGTGTCGTCTTCGTGCCGATGGTGATATTGTGACTCTTCCAGCGTTCTTTTGACAACGAGTTTCTTTTCTCAACGGGAAAGTTGTAACAATATCACGTATATCGTGATCGTCAGGATATCGAAATATTTCCAAGGATACACAGTTAACGTCAGTATGGGGAGGTGGACATTTTCATCGAAGAAAATAGGATTATCGAGCTCGTGACAGCTCGACGAAGTGCTGTTGCCGCTACCACTGCCGTTGCTGCTGCTGCTGCTGCTGCTGCTGCTGCGAGCTGATTCGCGAGCGTTCGAAGATGGTGCCAGTGTCGTTTTGACACTTGCCCAAAGGATCCGTCAGCTGGATTTTAAGAGAAGAGGAACGAACTAAACTAAACTAAAACTAAACACAGTACATACATCTATATTATATATATATATGTGTGTATATATATATATATATATACAACAGCTCGCTGTATTCATCGAGTATTAGCAGTTTTATTATGAGCAGAGAATTTTACGTTCCTTGTACACCATACGCTTATCAGGTAAGATCCCAACTTTAATTAATTTTTTATTAATACGTCTCTTATCGAAATCTCAATCGTTATCGTTCTTTTCGATGCTTTACGAAGTTAACTCCCAAACTCTCCCTCCCTCTTCTCTCCCCTCTCTACATCCCTTTTCTCTTTAACGTTCCTCCTTTCTCATCACGTTAATTCGTAAAACGATCTCGTTGCGTATTATATTTCATTCTCATTTCGATTGAACTCGATAGAACATACATAGAAAAGTATATACATATATACATATATATATACGTATATAAATCGTAAGATTTTCGTCGTCTTTTTCATCTTCGTCGTTGTCGTCGTAGTTGCGTACGTCGATAATACTATTTTTCTTTTAGATTTAGAATATCTTCAAAATAATCTCGGAGATAAAAACGAGTAATATTGCTTGTGTATTTAGTTGTGTATATTTACGACGTCGAGAGTACGAAACCTTGAAACGATGTACGTACAATACGTATAGACACGTATGAAGAAACAGAGACAGAGATATATAGAAAGAAAGAGACAGAGCGAGAGAAAGAAAGAAAGAGAGAGAGAGAGAGAGAGAGAGAGAGAGAGAGAGAGAGAGAGAGAGAGAGAGACAGACAATTTCTCGAGGGGTGGACAAAACGTTCTCTCTTTCTCTCTTTCGCACATACACATGTGAGAGACACGTACACATATATATACTTATTTGTAATTCGTTATCATCGTTACGAAATGAGAAAGGGAAGCGAGTACAGAGTGAAGTAATACGACGATCTCTCTTGTCTCACTATCGATTATTTATATATATATATATATATATATATATATATATATATATATATATTATACACACATATATACATTCACACATATACACACATATAAATCTAATATAATAAACGAAACACGTTTAGTTATATCGAAATCAACGATAAAAGGGAGTCCGAGAAAAATTGTCATCCTTTATCTTTTTTTTATTTCTATCTCTCTCTCTCTCTCTCTCCCTCCTTCTCTCTTTTTCTTTCTCTTTTTCTTCACTCCCCCTCCTCCTCTCCCTCCTCTTCATGAAGAACTTTGGTGTTTAGAAATGAGCGTAGACGATGATGATTCAGAAATTGGCGAAAAGGACGAAAAGAAAGAGAGAAGAAGGGACCAAGAGAATAATACAGAAATAATCGAAAAACAAAATGTTTCTTCCTCTATCGATAACGTCATTTCTGATCATTCTCATCGTAACGAGGACGCGGCACGATCCGTAACGACTATCATTAGTGAGAAGGTGAGCTCTCTCTTTCTCTATCTCTATCTCTATTTCTATCTCTTTCTGTATATCTGTCTATCTATCTATATATCTATTTATCTATCTCTCTCTCTCTCTGTCTCTCTCTCTCTCTCTCCCCTCTCCTCTCTTTTTTCGTGCTCTTCGAATTCGTGGAAAACCAATCGGTATATTTTTGTTCGAGACCTTCACGCTTTCTTAGCATCTTTTAGAGTCGATCCTTCGTGTAACATCATTTCTCGAAGTTGGACACGTACGTGTATTTGTTTTTCTTTTTTTTTCTCTTTTTTTTTTCTTTTTTCTTTTTTAGTAGGAATACGTATGTGTGTGCGTATTTTATTTTATTTTTTTTTAATCCTTGTAAAGTATGCCTTTGAATATTTATTTATTTTTCTTCGATATGTTTTTCTGGACGAAACGTCTCTTTTAATACAAGTTTTCAATTTTGTTAGATTTCGTTTTCTCTTTCGTCCTTTTCGTTCTCGAGTATGCGTCGATAAGGAAGATGTGTCTTCAATTCACTGAACGAGGATAATTTTTTTTCTCGTTTTTGTTTTTTTTTTTGTCCTCAATAAGAATATATATATATATCCTTGTAAATTTTTTGTTGTCGAATATATAATTTTTGGTTATTTTCGATTTCGAATGCACGTCGATAAAAAAAAAAAAAGAAAGAAAGAAAAAAAAAACAGAAAAAAAAGAAAAATATCCTCGGTAGGGAGAGAAGAGAAGAAAATATTTTTCCGGATAAAATATTTTTCATCGATTGAATTTCATGTTGGATTTAATTATATCGTTCCGTTTTTCATTTCGAGTACACGTTCAAGAAGAAAAGAAAGATCGAACGATAGTCATAAAGATTCAAGGGAAACAAATTTTTTCTTGACGGGACATTTATTATTAAAAAATAAAAAAAAAATTTCTCCTTAGATTGAAGTATCCTCTTACTATTTTCGTTTTCGAATACGCGTCGATAAAAAAGGAGGACTCTTCGATAAAGACAACAACGGAGAAAAAGAAATGAAAAAGAAAAAAAATTTTTTGTTTTCTTTTTTTCCACGAATAATTCAACGAATCTTTTGGATATAAATTAATTTTTTTTTATTCTTTTCGTTTTCGAGCACTCGTCGATAAAGAAGAAATCTTTTTAATCGACAGCCATACACACACATACACACACACACACACACACACACACACACACTTTTTTCGTTTTATCGAATTTCTTTCTATCTATCTTTCTTTATCTTTCTTTCTCTCTCCATTTTTTATCTTTATAAAAGATTATTGTGAATTCGAAAAAATGTAATAGATCAGATCAAAGTTGCCAAGGATCAGCAAACATTTCAAAGGTTTATTGAGATCGATAGGCTCGAAGCAACTCAGGGAGAACAGTGATGCAAGAATTATTTATCGAGAGGAAAATTCGTTGAAGAATATTGAAGAACTCGGTGGAACTTCCTTGGATCGTAATACGGAGGAAGTTTCCAACGGTAATTTTCGAGGACGTATATAACTATACGAACACACACACACGTATATACGCATACATCTACAGATATTTGTTATACGTCATCCTTGTTATTTTGTTTTCCCTTTTTTTTTTTTCTTCTTTTCCATTTTTTTTCCGTCCTCGTCATCATGTTTTTCGGATTTATTACGAAACAAAATATTACGTGAAAGAACATAATTACAATTACATATGTGTGTCATATAATTTAATTGATCGAAGTTAGGAGTGAAGGAGAAGGGGAAGGTATTTTTTCAAAGTATATTACATGTTAATAAAGTCGACTCATCGAATAAATCGGGAATGTATAACAAATACGTACGTGTGTGAAAACGATGAGTATGTATTTACGTAGGAATCTCTACAGATTGAACGTATATATATATATATATTTTTTTTTTATTAGCTAATCACGTTTTATAACGTAACAGTATCGTTTATCGTCTATACTGACACGATTTCGACGAATTTTATATATATTTCATATTTCATAGCAAAATGAAAATAATCTTTTCTCGTTAATATCGATGAATCTTTTCGAATAATATTTTCGAGTAATACGAAGATATAAAATGTAAGAATCATAGGAAAATTTGATACGTTAACATTATATCTATCCATCTGTCTATCTATCTGTTTATTTATTTTTTTCTACAATAACATACTATCGTTTAGATGCAATGAATCATTTAATCATGACGTTAAGTACTTATATACGACATTAGCGATGATAAATATCGTTATTTTTGAACCATGTAAATCAGGTTTGCGGTTTTTCGATTTGAAAAAAAGAAATTAAAGAAAAAAGAATAAAAAGAAAATTAGTTTAAAGAGTTAGCAAAAAAGAAAAGAGTAATAATTTAACTAAATTCATTTTTAATTTATTTAAGAATTTATAGCTCAACCTATATAAATAAATATACGTGTACGTACGATTTATAAATACGTTTAACAATGTCGTATATAAGAAATTAATGAGATGAAAAAACAGATATTGCGATGCCATTGTGATTCGATTTAATCTCTCGAGAACGAATATTAAATCTAGCTAGAGAGGGAGAGGATAAAAAAATATTAAAGATCGTCGATGCGTAAAAATGGCGGAGATTTTATTTCATCGATCAAAAGTCTTTGATTCTTATGACTAACGATTTCGCAATCCTCGTAAAAGATACGTTTTACAGATCGTATAAACGTTTAGAGATTAGAGTACCAATCAACAGAGAGAAGTAGGGGTTGGGGTGGAAATTAATGTTCGAAGATATAAACGTTCGAAAGTTCGTATTTTATGTATGACGCGAGGTTTAGGAATATTTTCGATAAATGAAAATAGGACAGAAAAATTAATGACCAATGAAAGCGATGAGTGATAGGAAGGAGATTAAAAAAAAAAGTAAAAAACGATTAAAAAAAAAATTAGTGACATAAAAAAGGGGGAGAGGGAGAGAGGCAGACATAACAATGTCATAATTAATAAAAAAAAAAAAAAATAAAATAAGTTCATCGTATTAAAATTCGCTAATTCGTTTGCTTCGATTTAATTTTTTAAATCTTCGTGTCAGTGGCATCGACCTCGTACGAGAATAATCGAAGAAATGACGAAGATTCCTTCGATCTTTCAACGTCGTCGTCCATGTTCACTATAAACGACGAAGAGCAACAACAAGAAGAAGAACAAGAACAACAACAAGTTGAGGAAGAATCTACTACGTATCCCGACGAGAGAATGGTGTCGTTCGATTATGCGAATATTTCGAGTAGATTAGATCCAGAAAACGATAGACGATTAACCAGGATGGTATCAAATTCGATGAATACCATTGAGATCATTCCGGATTTTAATATGGAGAATAATAGTGGTGGTACAATCATCGTTCAAAATCCGATACAATTTGCTGCAGCCTTGTCCATGCAATATCGGTACTTATTAAATATCTCCGACTTTTTTCTTTTCTCTTTTTATTTCTTTAATATATCCAAAAATAGAAGAAGGTCGATGAAAAGGATATTCGTTGTAAAAAAGAGTATACGATTACGAAATTCATGTCTATCTTCGATTTATTTTTTACGAATCCGAAAGAGATGGACAGACAATCCTGAATTTTATAATCGTGTCTTAACTTACAACAAGTATCCTCGATTTTCTCGATTATTTTTTTTTGGAAATCTATTTTTTACAAGTTAGAGAGAAAGAAAGAGAGAGAGAGAGAGAGAGAGAGAGAGAGAGAGAGAGAGAGAGAGAGACGAATATGAATTTCGTAATAGTGTCCTTTTATAGACTACAAGGAACATTGGAGCCATTAAATGTTGTACCTGGTTTATTCTACAATCAAGAGGAACCACCTTATCAAAATGAGATTTATACCAACGATCATACGAACGAAAGCAGCGTTAATGAATCAAGTACGGCGTACGGGTAAGCGGATGAATTTTGATAAGAGAGAAATAGAGAGAGAGAGAGAGAGAGAGAGAGAGAGAGAGAGAGAGAGAGAGAGAGAGAGAGAGAGAGAGAGAGAAAGCAATAATACGATATCTTCATAGGTCCATCAACACACTTATGCGATATTAAAAAATTGATACCGATCATTAATGTCGTATTCTCTTGTTGTTAATAAGACGGAAAGAGAGATGGAGGATATATAAAAGGCAAAGAGCAAAAAAGATAGAGAGAGAGGGAGAAATAAAGATAGAGAAGGTAGAGAGAGAGAGAGAGAGAGATAGAGATAGATAGATAGATAGAGGAAAAAATTATAGCAGAAGTTCGTAATGCGGTACTGCGGCTGGCTAAGTTCGTTCGCGTGTTAACCGCGGTCTAAAAAATTGCTAACGGTATCACTCTGCTAGGTTTACCAAACGCTGACGACATTTTCTTCGATAGAAACATTCTCTTTTCGATCGTCGACACTTTTCTTTCTAATTAAAAGAAAAAGAAATGTCATTTTCTTGGTAATTATATCGGTCCATTATTAGACTTTTTAAAAATTAATTTTCTATAAATCTTGTGTACTTCGAACTCGATTTTATAGTAATCTCGATCATCATACTCGTACATGTATATTTTCATATATACATTTTATATACATAGAAAATATTCTGAAAATATTGGATAGGTATTTTCTTCTTCTTTTTCTTGTTATTATTATTTTCTTTTTTTTATTATCGTTCACTTCGACATTTTGTTTTGGATCAACAGAGCAACTGAGTGAGGTCAGGTTTTACGAGATGTTACATATTTACAATCTTTTCTTTTCTTTTCTTTTTGTTTTTATGTATACAAATAGCGTACTTAGAATATTCACGATTTCGTGAAGGGTATTTGAAGGATTTGAAATGTCCTCGAACAGAACCCCCTCCTATCTCCTCGCCCTATCTATTTATCTACCCTCGTTGTTTCTCTCGATCGACTTTCATATCTTAGAAATCATTTGGACTGTTACGCAGAAAGCAGAGAGACTTTGATCTCGACGAGAGTTTTTCTTATTTGTCCTATAATATTCGATGTTCGTTCACCTCGTATATATAACAAAGCGTTACAGTATTAGAGTCCATTAGTTTCTTTAGTAGAATGAATATATCGCGAGAAAGAGAGAAAGACTTGGTAGAAAAATAATTTGCTGATAAGTTGTCGGGTACGTCCAGATGTTCGTTTCAATCGTTAAGTATAGAAAAAATGCGTGAATTTATGTGTGTACACATACACACACATATGTTCACATATGTTTGTATATATAAGTGTATACGCGTAAGACTTTCACGAGCATACATCCTGCTCACTGGATCGTACGTAGATCCTATTTGATTACAACTCGTGCTATATCGAGCCGTGGTTACGTCTCTGATCGTGACTCATTCGGCTTTGTACATTTACATTTGCGGCGTGTATGTATGTATATGTTGGTAGTGTAATTCGTAGAGATATGTGTGGCGTGTACTGAACTTGCTTGTAAGTACGTATTTCTATGCTAGTATACATATATCTTTCTCGTATTTTATGTGTATGTATCGTATTTATATATGTGTGTGTGTTAATATATATATATATGTTACCTTATAGGATACACGTAGTCTCGTTCGAGAAAGTACCAACCGGGAAGGTCATCACAAATTGAAGCATTAAATTTAACATGCTAAAGTAAATCGTTTCGGCGCTCGTTCGCTTCGCGGCCATTTTCTTTTCTATTTCTTTATCCTTTAGATTCTCAGTAACATCTATCAGAATATTTCATTATCGAGATCTCTCTCATTTATATCTCCAACAGTAATAACAGCAGTAGCAGTAGTAGTAACAGTAGTAGTAGTAGTAGTAGTAGTAGTAGTAGTAGTAGTACTAGTAATAATAATACTAAATAATAATACAATGTCGATTCAATCGACATAGTTGATATCAGGATGTGGATATTATTCCGAGATCGTTCGAAAAAGGAGAAAACAATAAAGTAAAATAAAATGAGATAAAATAAAATAAAAGGGCAGTACGTATTGGAAAAAAAAAGAAAAAAAAAATGCAAACACACGTACAAGAAAAAAGAAAAGAAACGTAAGAAAAAAGGGTTATGTGAACTTTCACCGTGTGCGTTAGGTACATACTTAGGTATGTATATATACATACATACATACATACGTACATAGAAATTCGAGCAAAAGAGAAATTTCTCTCGTTGAAGCTTAAATACTTTGCGGTTTCCGAGATCTCCGTGATCTCTCTTTTGAAAGATTCTTCCGCATTAAAACGGAACCCTCTCGGTCGGATCTCACCCCCTACCCCTTTCAAATCGTGCCTTTCATAGTCTCGTTATAACTTTGGTTATTCGTTACTGGAGACAGGTGGATCCTGGTACGGAATATGGATTAGGTATATATATATATATATGTATATATATATATTGTGTTTGAGCGTGCTTTCGTTATTGCGACCATGAGCTTAGCTAAAGCTTATCGTTGGCGTGCCGATAGTCTTCGGAAAATCATTCTCATTCGTGTCTTGTTCTCTTCTTCTTCTTCTTCTTCTTCTTCTTCCTACTCCTCTTTTCTCTCTCTCTCTTTTTTGTTCTTTTTCTTCTTTTTTTTTTTTTTATTCTTTTCTTTCCTTCCTTTCCTCAGCAATCAGATAATTACAAGTCCAACTCCGACATAATGGGGTTTAAAACCGCATGAAATCGTACTCGATTGCGGTTAGAAAATCAGGACTGACCGAGTAATTCGTAAAATCGTGCCTGTTTACGTCGTCGTCTTGGAAACTTCGTTTCTGCGAAAAGAGAGGGAAGTATAATCCGATATAAAGTTCTCCGGGTATATTTTTTTTTTCCTCTTTTAAATCCCCCTCCCTTCTTCTCCGCTTTCCATTGTGTTTTCTTTCTTTTCTGATCTTTTCTTTTTTCACGTTATATAAATCTGAAGTAGAGACTATTGAGACTATTGAGACTATTGAAACTATTGAGACTATTTGGACGATTAACTATTACTGATTCAATTGCTATTGATTGAATTTGTAATAATTTTTCGATATCCGATTAGGTGGTTAATACTCTTTAGATGAATAATTAAAATTGTTTTTTCTTTCTTTCTTTTTTGTTTTTTTTTGTTTTTTCTATCTTCTTTGAATTTTTCAAGTTGATAGACATTTTAATAGTCGGAGTAGTTGTAACAAATAAGTTACGTTATATCGTCGGATTTAATGAATTAATTTTGTTCTGTATCGTATTATATCGTACAGAGATATTATTTCATTGTTCGTTGATTCTCTATGATCAGCGTTTTAATTAATGATTTTAATCGATAAAGAAAGAAAGAATGGAAGAAAAATTTCCTTAACAATTGCAACTCGTTAGATTGTAATTGCTGAAATCACTGGTTTATTACGTTATTGAATGAATCTTATGGATTAAATTGGAAGAAAATGTTTCGCAGTCCGTATGGAATACGATTGATATTAAATTCATTACCATCATTCTAATTAGCGAATGAAATTTTCTGATAATTGATACTCAAATTGAAATTGTAATTTTGAAAATAGATGGATTTGTGCGTTTGAAGGATTTAAAGAAAGAAAAAAAAAAAAGGAAAGAAAATATTTTCATAATCGACACCATGAGATTAATATTAGTTATTATAATCGTTCTAATCGTAGAAGAGTATTTCTAATAATAAAAGCTCTCGTTGAATTATCGGTCATGATGTGCTGGTTAACAATTTTAGAAGGGATGATCTCCACTGGCAACGCTCGGTATCGATCGGTTAGAAACACGCTCGTGAACATATACGAACATGTTAGCTATAGTAGTACACATGTTCACACACATACATACAAACACATAAATTGGATACCCACAGGGAAAGAGAACACATGGAGAGCCGTGTTAGAGATGGCACACGCACTTCTACTTTATCGCTTTAGAAAGTAAAAGTAGCAAGAAATATTATTAGACGGATACGAGTTTGCCCTCTTGGTGTCTCTCTCTTTTTTATTTTTTTTTATTTTTCTCTTCCATTTATAGATCGAATAACAAATATAATAATTTTCATTAGGCGTATCAATAAGTTTGATCAGAGAAAGATAGAGAGAATTTTTAATAATGATAATAATTTCAAATTAATCGTAAGATCTCGCAATAATTAAACATTCGCATTGCTCGAGTTAAACTAATTAGAATTTTTAATAATAATAATTACGATCCTAACGTATGATCCTATTTACTTTAAGATTTTTATTAGTTAGAATTGAACGATAGTAGAATTTTTAATAATAATTATATGATCTTATTCATTTTAAGATTTTATAAATAATTCATATGGTTTTGATTCAGGCAATCTGTAGATATTAACATTTTTGAATAATAATAATAATAATAATAATAATTATTATTATTATTATATTATTATTATCATTATTATAACTTTATATGTTCGAAGATCTTAATGATAGAAGAATTTAATTGATTTATATTTATTTAAAGGATTATTCGAGTTTTGTGAAATTAAAATCGGATTTTTTCTCTCTTTTTCTATTTCTCTCTTGTTCTAATCCGATTAACGAGATATTGGATTTTTATTAATGTCAATTTTAACAAGTAGTCTTACTTTTCTGGTATTATCATGGTAAACGGGATCATCTCATTGACAATCTTAGGAGCGAGGTCAGCAGTTTCACGGATACCGAAGAGTTGGAGAGACGCGATCAGGCTACTGGACAGGACGATGAACTACAAATCCTTTCTTATGATCCTAGAATATCTATGATATTACGGAAGCCTCTGTATCGGCAGGATGATGAACCTTCGATATATTAATTCTCGATGATTATTTTATTGTAATTAATCAAACAATAGAATTGGAAGATTTACATCAAATTACAAATATTGTTTTACGCAAATGTCGTATCGTACATAAAAAAAAAATATATATATATCGTATATAAAGATATATATATATTTTTTATTTTATTATTCTCGAATCATTATTTTTTATGATAAGAGATTGTTCATTTAAAAACAGTGGTATGACGACGACGACAATTATGATGATGATGATAATAAAAATTTTCTTTATTACATAGATACATAATAACAATAATAATAAATATATTATTACATTTACTTGTTACTATTCATGTAACAATCATCATCATCATCATCGTGTAATTTTTTTTCAAACGCACTTTTCACTCTTGAGTCATAAAAATTTGAATTAAACATGATTTAAAATAATAATAATAATAATAATAATAATAATTATTATTATTATTATTATTATTATTATTATTATTGTCAATATTATATATAGAAATATTTTTTCTCATATAAGACGAACAATATTCACCATGAATTTTCCACGACTCGCACCTCGATCTTTTTTTTCTTTCGTCGATCATTTTTTATCTCGATATTCTTTTCCACCCTTTCTTTTTTTTTATTTATATTTTCGTTTTTGTTTCCTCTTAAATATCATATCTCTTATCTGTTCTCGGCAACGGGTAATAATTAAATTCCTTCGCGGCTTGGTAGCTCTCGTCGACGCCATTAAATCACCAACAGCTAAATCGTTTACTCGAAATTCCTTGGAAAGTTACGAGGCATTATATCGTAGCAGTTTTATGTTTTACGATGACTTACAGGGAATTGGTAAATATCGTATATTTAATATCGCAAAAGAAAAAAATGGAAATATATAATAATAATAATAATAATATAATAATAATAATGATAATAATAATAATGACGACGATGACGACGACGACGACGATGACGATGATGATGATGATGATGATGATGATGATGATGATGATGATGATGATCATGATCATGATGATTTCTGAGACAGAAGAGAAGCGAGGAGAGACGGTGAAAATGCGTTTTCTACTTGCTCATCGAAGGGGAAAGTCTGACAAGAAAAATATTTCATACGTACGTATGTATGTAAGTACATATATACGTACATAGGTAATACATACTTACGTTGTACTCCGATGAAAAAGATTATCTTTTTAATATTTTTTTTTTACTTTTCACTCTTTTTTTTTCTTTTTAATTCTTCTTAATTTCTTTCTTTTTGGTTTTCCCTTCTTTTCCCTTTTCTTAAATTTTTGTTTATCTCGATGCTCGTTAAATTTTCTTGACTTTCTCTCTCTCTCTCTCTCTCTCTCTCTCTTTCTTTCTGTCTTTTTCTTTCTCTTTCTCTTTCCCACGACACGCGATATCGTTCACGCCTACGGAAAGTTTTAATTACAAAACTTTATTTCAAATCGTTTGCTTTCGTTCGATCCGTGATAAAAATGGTCGATTTGAAATAAATGGAAGATATAATAGTAATTTTTCCTTTTTTTTTTTTATTTGGATTTTTTGTAGATTTTTGTATTAGGAAAGTGATCGTCCTAGATAGTCGTTTCGGTCGAATCGTAAAGAAATCGAAGAAAAAAATAAAACTAGTTGCTAGTATACTCTCCCTCCCCCCCACTCTCTTTCTTTCTTTCTATGTGTATTGTGTTAAACATACACGTATTTGTATATATATATTTGTATACATACACACATTCGTACTTACGTACCATACTTACATACTATATTTACTTACCATACTTACGTACGTGCTTACGTGTTTTGTGTGCGTATCTACGTCCATTGTTTCTTCAAAGAAAAGGAGGCTCCTGACATTGAAAACTATTCGCGTGTCAGTTCTCCAACGTGGCTCGCAATTAGAACTCATGTCTAAGGTTACTTTCTTAGACGTTGAACGTTTATCTCGTACTTACTTACTTACTTAGAAAGGAAGGAAGGAAGAAGGAATATTCAATTAGTGAGATCGTTCTTTCCTTTTTCTTCATTTTCGAGGTCAAGCACGAAGATTCCCAATTCAGATAAGTTGTATCAAAATTCTATTCGAAATTAATCAATTAATTCGTTCATATTTTCTTTGAATAGATATCTGCTTTATCGTTCTGTTTTATTGTCAATGTTTTATATTGAATTTAAAAAAAAAATATATGTATATATGTATATATATATAATTGAGGTTAGATAAATTAAGTTTAACAATAATCGAGTTAATTAATTTTTGTTAGCAGATTTATGATACAGAGGTCAAATAAATTAGATAAAAGTTTCATTAAAGATAAACGAATTGATTAATATTTATTGGCATATCTAACATATTCTGTATTAATATTTTTCAATCGGATTTAGAAAAATAAATTATGTAATATCGAAGAAGGAAAAAAGAAAATAGAAACCATCAGTGAAATCAATATCGTATGATATCATAGAATTTTTACGACTTTACAAATTGTGGAAGGTATTAGGTTTAGGATCGATCCAAATAGCGTGAACGAATTGTACATGATTTATCTATGTACATAGCCAATAAATATACACATACACATACACACATATATGTACATACATACGCGTGTACGTCTACGTATATAGTTATGTGAAAATTATCGTGAAAATTTTAATCGTTCTTTTACGACGACGAGAACTACCATGATGATGATGATGATGATGATGATGATGATGATTCACGATTATTATCGGAGCGAAAACGTAAATCTACGAAATAATTTGTTTGTACAAGTGTGCTCCGATACTAGGCATATACTACATTTTCGTAAATCCTTGTTAGATTTATTCTTCCTTTTTCTCTTTTTTTTTCTTTTTTATTTTTTCCTTTCTTTTCTTTCCCTTTTTCTCTCTTTCTCTCTCTCTCTCTTTCTCTCTTTCTCTCTCTTCCATCCTCTGATCCTTCCTCTCGTTTTTCGAAACTTCAAAATAAACTTTTGAAACCGTTAAGTATACTACTTTGTATGCGTAAAGTTATATTTAAGATCGTTTCTCGTCTATCAACTTTGAACTAATTTTATCTTCTTCCTTCTCTCTCTCTCTTTCTCTTTCTTTTGCTTTTCGATAATCGAACCAGATAGAATATGTATATTACATATATATATTTATTCTCTTTCATTTTCTTCATTACATACACATACGCATATATATATATATATATATATATATATATATATAAATTAAAAAATATGCTAATTAAATATATATTATAATATTATATATAATATGTATAATATTTAATGTTTATTTAGCATGTTTTTTAATTTATATATATATATATGTATGTATAGGATTAATTTAATAATATTAGTAATAGTAATAGTAAGTTCATTAAATATTTTATTGATAATAATATACGTAAATATGTTAAACCTCTATAATGCAATTTTTCTTTGCTAAAAAAGAAAAAAGTTATACAGTGTGATATTTAAAACGTTCATGAATTATATTAATATAATTATATTATACGCCATAAAAATAACTCGTGTTTTTAGGAAGCACTTACTTTCGAGATAACTAACTTGAGATGAACTAACTTTGTTATATTTTTGACGAATAGATAAAATAATATCTATTTTTTTTATTTCCGATAATAATAATAATAATAAATAATAATAATAATAATAATAATAATAATAATAATAATCGCATAATAAACTAACTGTGATATTTATGAGATGAAAAGATATACACGTACAGACATATATATATATATCTATACATAGGAGTGTTTGATTTAAAATTTCTATGGCATTATAGAGGATGTTAATTAAATATTTCATATATACACACATTTATCATTTTTTAAGAGATCTGTTTCCTTTTTTTAACTATATGTACATACATAAACACACAGAGAACGATTAGAAGCAAGATCTTTTAAACAAACGTATACACGTTCTCTTTCATAAGAGAGAGATAGATATAAAGATATAGATATAGATATAGATATATATATATATATATATATATATATATATATATATATATATACACACACACACAAAAGGGTAGTCACTGTCAAATGTTTATTAGTGCAAGCTAGGAGGTTTCACCGTGGCCACTTTCAGTGGTTTGCATTTCACCGGTGAAACTCGGATGAGTTCGAACAGGACGAACGTTCTCTTTGTGTTTTATTTGTCTCTTTCTCTCTCTCTCTCTCTCTCTCTCTTTCTGTGTGTATATCTTTCTTTCACCCCTTCTCTTTCGATTATATTTATCTTTCCCCTTACTCTTTCTCTCTCTCTCTCTCTCTTTCTTTTTTTTCTTTCACTGTCTATCTTTCTTCTCTTTTGTCCTTCCACGTGCCTACGTAAACGCACTTACTTTTTATTACAATCACCCAAGCACGTTTCCTTCCACTCTTCAGGTCACCTTTTATATAAAGAGAGAGAAACAACGAAAGCGAGCGTGAATATACTTTCTTTCCTTTAGATCTTGGTGAAGAAGAAGAGATTTCTCAATCCTTGTTCGCGCCAACGTCTCTCTTCTCTTTTGTTGTCGTCTTCGCGTTTCTTCATAATTCTTACAGAGGATCATTTATTTTCTGGGTGACGCGCTTGCGTACCTACATATATAGATATATACTTACGTATGTACATATGTATATATATACACACACACGTGTGTGTGTGCTAATAGCAATAATTGCTTTTTATCTTTTTTCTGTTCTTTTCTTTTCTTTTTGTTTTGTTTTTTTTTTTGGTTGCTTTTTGTAAAATTAAAATTGAGAGAAAAGAAAGGAGGGAGGAAAGGGAAAGGGAAAGAGAAGAAGTAGACAATTTTCTAGTCGTGGGATATTTCGAAATGTATTGTTTAATATTTTTATAAATATAAATGAGATATAGGAAATATTGATTTTAAGGGTAATATTGTTTTTAGATGAATAGATTATTTGGAATAATTAAGATATTGTAGATAATTGAAAATATCTATTTTATAGATGATATATTGTTATATATTATATATACATATAATATATATGTATATATATCATAGATGAATATATATCTTTTATACATATAATGCTGTATTTTTTTGTTAATAACAAATATGGAAACGAAGCATTAAAATAACTGAAAATAGTATTAAATATAAAAAAAATGTAGATTTCTAAATATAGAGAAATGTCTCATATATACATATATATATCATCACATACGTAGATATATAGAGAGACGCATAGAGATAAAAGTAGCTCGACATACTTTCAAGATACGCATTTTCTTCAACGACGTCTTTTTTTTCCTCGTTTCCTAAGCAACGAAGCGTCACTGAAGTCTCGATATGAGAGTAACAACATGGAATACTTTTCTCTTGTCCGTCGATCGAACAGGAAGTTCATGATGACGAGGAAAAGCGGATTTGACTGGCATACTTTTTTTCAAAAAAAAAAAAAAGGAAAAAGAAAATAGAATTCATTTTACAATGATAACGTCGTGATTTGTTTCATTGGTTAATCCTATGTAATTCAATTGTTATTAATGATAGAAAAAAAAATAATTAGACTGTTTATTAGAGGAAAATTATATTGTACATATATGCGCACACATATTTAAAAAAAAATATATGATTTCCAAATTACATGAAATTATAGAGGATTAACAATCTCTTCTTCTAAAAAAAAAAAAAAAATAATAATAATAATAATAATAATCACGCTTATCATGAATTTTTACACAAACGTATCTATATATGTGCATATATCCTTGATCTCATTCTTGCATAAAAAAAAATTACCGAAGAAATAGCGGAAGAATGAAATTATAAAAAAAGAAAAAAGAAAAAGAAAACAAATAAAATAAACAAAAACAATAACAATATTACGACAGTATTATATATATATATTTTTCTTTTTTTTTTCCGAAGAAGTAGCCGGTGTAACCAACCAGCTTGTTTCTTTGTCGTGTTTATGAAGGTAAATGCCAAGTTGGTTCTCTATCTATAGTAACCAGTTTTACTGGAGTTTGCTTATAATCCTTGCATTTCATCTTTACTATCTACACATAAATAAATACATACATACGTACATATATATATATATATATATATATATATATATATATATATATATATATGAATAGGGCAGATATTTATATATTTATCAACCTATCTATCTACCTACCTACTTAACTACCTACCTACCTATTTATAAATAAATATCTACGTAACTCTAATCGAAATACCATGAAGAAATTTGTCCTATTATAATTTATCAAGTCTGAGAAATTAATTAGCACGTTAATTGAATAATTTCAAGAATGCTCGCAGGATGTCTATCACGCATCCTCGAGCACACACACACACACACACACACACACACACACACACACACACACACACACACATATCTTTCTTATTTTTTTCTCATTTTTTTCCTTATTTGTTTTTTATTTTAATTTTTTATCTCTCTCATTTCTTTTTTAATAATAATACAATCAGTGGCATGAGCCACCAAGCGAGAAGGAACCAACCAGTCAGTGAAACGAATACATACATACAATTTCATATAATTTTATATATATGTATATATATATATTTCTTTTATCTCTAATAAGAAGAATTTATAATAAAACTTCCGCATTTTTGTTCTTTTTCTTTTTTCTTTCTCTCTTTCTTTCTTTCTCGCGAAGAATTAGTCAGGCAGGTAGTATCGTTGATCTCTTTGAAGAGTTTAAAACGTCTCACTTGTGATCTCACCGAACTGGTTTCTCTCCTGGCGAGATCAAGGTTTCTAACGTAACAACGAGACATTTTCTCTCTCTCTCTCTCTCTCTCTCTTTTTTCTCTCTTACTCTTTTTCTATTTTTTTTTTTTTATTTTATTACAGAAATCGATTCTATCGTCGAATACCACGCGTTACGTCGGAGCAATTCGATTCAATGATCTTTTTTAACCTTCTTTAATTTTTTTTCCTTGTTCTTTTTTTTTTTTTTTTTTTTATTATTTAATCATAGTTATATTATTACGTCAATCTTTCAGTCGGAGAAGGTCGAACTTTAGATACGTACTTTCGAAAATGTCAGTTCTGATTTTTGTTATTCGAAAAGTAGTTAGTAGTTATTCGTTTCGAAATAAAACGATTATTGTTCGCTTGTACTTGACAACTTTTTTCTTCTCGTTTCTTTTTCATTTTTTAATTTTAAAACTTCAGATACATTCGGAAATGTCCGTCTATTTTATTATTTACCTTTGTTGCAAAGCAGCATATACGTTACGTACTGCACATATATTTTGGTATTATATAGTACATTGCAATATATAGCGAACGTTTCGAAATAAAATCATTATCGTTTATTATACTTTGCAATTGTTCTATATTTTTTCTTTTTCCCTTTTTTTTTTTCTTGTCCAATTTTTTAATTTTCTTTAAAGTTTTTATTTTGACGATAGTAAAGAAGATAACAGTTTTAGATTGGTGCGATCTATAATTATAGTAATTAATGTTTATCTCTTGTTAAAATCTCGAATCGCTGTTAACGATTCGTTTCTTCGCATATACATGTATATACATGGATTTGCGTGTGTCTGTGTGTGTGTATATTTATTTTTTATTTTTTTCTCTTTACTCCACGTTGTTGTTTCCACTTGGTCGTCGTATTCCCAGAAGTTGTAAAACAAGATTGTCACACAGGTCGACCATGGGGTGACGACAAAACGGTTCGTAGCATTGTTTCTCTCTCTCTCTCTCTCTCTCTCTCTCTCTCTCTCTCTCTCTCTCTCTCTCTCTCTCTCACTTTTGTTACGTAACAGCCGATCTAATCTCACGTTGGGAAATATACACGCGACTTTAATGTCACATCTACGTATATATTATTACTATTACTACTACTACACTAATACAACTAATACTACTACTACTACTACTACTACTGAGTCTATTACGACGTCTATCGAGATCGAATTAAATTTAAAATTAAATGTTTAGAAGCTAACATCCACGCTAGACTAACATAATGTCTTCCTGGATTCGAGTATCACGGAATTATGCAAGCATTTCCTACTCTCGTTTTATATTTTCCATTACTAACTACATATGTGTGCGCGTGTGTATGTATGTACAGATATGTATGTATGTATGTATGTATATAGGTATATAGGTATGTATGGATGTACATCAACGTGGAAATTATGTTAGATATGAAGAAGTATTGTTTTCTTTTTCGTGATCATAATACATTGTGCAAAATGGTATGAATAATTTATATATCGCATACATATTATTTATATATATATATATATATATATATATATAATTGTTGTGAATAATTAGTATGATCTTAGATGAATCTTAGAATATCTGTCTATGTGGAAATATGTATATGCAAGTGTATTGTATGTGAAATCTATTCTTTTTTTTTTCTTCTTTGAATAGTCACATGCAAGTAAAACATTATTACGCGTTAATTAAACAATCAATATATGCTGCACGAACATGTAGATTTATTCTATGAAATATATGTATATGTATATATATATATATTTTTTTATGGAGATGCATTTTATACAAAGTGATATGTTTTTTAAAAAAAAGAAAAACGAACGAGTAACATGGGTTATATGAAAATATAAATTTATTTTGTATAGAATATACATACATACATACGTATATATATATATATATACTTTTTTTTTATAGATTTCCAGTGCATCTTATAACCATAATTACATATTAATTAAAACTAACATGTGAAGTATATTTACATAAAGGAAAAAAATCACGGAAGAGATGATCCTTCACGTTACTCTTATTATACTTACACAGTATATATTATATTGTAGACAAAGTGTTTCGTAAAAGCCTTTGAGATGTCTTCCTGAAGAAAAAAGAAAAAGACAGAAAGAAAGAGAGAGACAAAGAGAAGCTTCCCTTTCACCTTTCTTTCTTTTTTTTCTTTTTTTTTTTTTTCATTTTAATACTTAATTAGAACTCACTTCCGTTGAAACGTCGCGCGAGGTCGATCATTTTTTCCCAAATTTTTCTTTTCTTTTCCTTCTTTTTTTTTCCTCATAAAATTATTAAATAAAAAAATCCATATTTACATCAGCGTCATTTATTTCTTTATATATTCATTTATATACTTTTTTTTTTCTTCGTCTCGTACAGAGAACATATATCATTTACAGTATTTTAATTGAGAACCAGCACGAGCCATATCCGGGCTGGAATAACGGTGCGTTTTTATTATTACCACGTCAGCCTGAAAACAATCGTCATCATCAGCACAGTCTCGAGTCTACTCGTATTCATTTCTTTTTTCTTTTTCTTTTTTTCGTCTTTTTTTTATTACCCCTTTCACCCAACCCCCTTCTCGAATAGATCGTAATGTTTGAAAAAAAGTGATCGTATATTACAGATCTATTTTCGTTAGTTTTCTCATGCATACTAGGTATATTTAAAAAATTCGTGAAATCATTTAGAAATCTATTCGTTCGATGATTCATGAAAGTTAATTAATAATAATAATAATAAGAAGAAGAAGAATAATGACAATAATAATATTGGGTTAGTCGAAATAAGTAATATCGAAAAATTGTTTAATGCTATGTGTATTATAAATAAATAATACTAGTATTTTTTATTGGGAAAAGAAAGAATAGATATTTCGTATGTATCTAAAAAATAAATAACGCCATATAGTATTTTCTTTTATTTAAAAATTGTCCAACAGCTTTTCAAACAAATCTTACATCCTTTCAGTATTTTGTTTTAATGAAGAAAAAAGAAAACGAACAAAAAGGAATAAAGAAAAAAAGAATGGATATATTAAATCAATTAACATTTGTGCGCTAGAAGAGTAAGTAGTAATTATGTTCGCTCAAACATTTTTGATATCTAAATAAAGAAAATATCAGCATTTTTTCTATCAGCAAAATTTCAATATTACTTATTGATCAAGATGATATTATAAACAATAGTCGTGCAGAAAAGATCGAGTGAATTATTATTACGTTTACGTTGAATTCGTTTATCAAAAATTTCTCAAAGTCTACGATCTAGCATGTATTTGAGAAAACAATATAACAAAAACAACAATAATATTAATATTAATATTAATAATAATAATAATAATAGTAATAATAATAATTGATAAGTAGATTAGGAAGGAAGGAAGGAACGGTAGGATGTAATTTATGACTTTGTAGGCGTTTTCTAAGTTCTATTCTTCCGTGATCGATGATATCTTCGACTTCTAATAATCGACTTCCATTCATCGTTGTAGAGCGTTTATTATTAGCCGACTTGTGAATCGTACAGACAGCGTATATTCGATCTTTCTTCTCGTGTGTGTGTGTGTGTGTGTGTGTGTGTGTGTGTGTATGCGTATATGCACGAATGCGGTTGATGCATACAAATGTACACACGTATGCATACGTTTTGCTATGTATCGACACTTTATCGTCGAGAATCACGATCATCGAAAGGCGAACGATTAGGTTTGCGAACGCGACAAGAGAACTCAGTGGTTCTCAATTTTGATATGAATGAAATTTCGGAAAATCCTGCAGAAAGATTTATTTCAGTATAAATAGTATCTGTGTGTATATATAGTATATGTATGTATGTATGTATGTATGTATGTATGTATGTATGTATGTATGTATGTATGTATGTATGTATGTATGTATGTATTTATAAATGTGAGAATATTTGTTAATTTAGTATGTCTAATTAGTCTGAAAAAATTTGTTTAATTAGATACCATTGTTATGTAACAATGCGTTAATCCGATTAGAATCTTCTTTTTATGTGTCTTTTGTTACTGTTTCTTTCTTTTTAAACGATGTATATTTTATATATATATATATATATATATATATATATATATATATTCGTATGTCTATGTGTATAAAGAAAAAGAAAAAAAAAATTATATATGTATATATATTAAAATGTATGATGTAACGTTGGAAGAAGCTGAGAAAGAGGAATATGAGTTTAAAAGATGATTGGGAAACACTGAAGTAGGAAGTCGAAGTACGGATCGCACGATAGATGTGAAAATGATTTACTTGGATTAGAAATCGAGGCGAGAAGATTTTCTATCTCTCTGTATTTATCGTTTCCCTTTTTTATTATTTTTTATCATCTTCGTATAGTGATATATAAAACGCGATCACGATTTTGTATTATCAAAGTTATCGATTTTCGATTCGTATATCTCGAATCGCTTAGCTACTTTATTTAATCGTTTTTCACTTACATCGAGAGAAAGAGTAATAAAAGAGAGAAAGAGGGAGAGAGAGAGAGAGAGAGAGAGAGAGAGAAAAAATCGAAAAAAAATAGAAACGAATTCATTTTCTTCGGTCGTGCGTTATCATTATTAGATCGACTTATTAGAAAATTGCTATCGATTTATATCGAAGAGGAAAGCGATATCGTCGGTATTATACTTCGCTAACTATTAAATTTATAATGTAAACTTTCTAAGCGTATTAGAAATATTTTATTAACTGTATGCGTTTCGTTGCATCTTTTTTGTTTCAGGTAAGACGCATTAAGGACTCGTGTTGCCTAAGCTGAACTAACTCGTGAGTGAGTAGAGAGATTGATGAGTATAATATAATATAAGAAAAAAATATATATATAAGAAACAGGATTCTTTTCGAAAAAGTTTAAAGAACAAAATTTTTAACGAGTAACATGCTTCGAAGTGAAAAAACAAACGGAAATTAATAGTACAGCTTCTTTCTTTGCTAAACAATTAAATCGCGAGTTTTAAATTGAAAAATTTTGAAGGGATAAAAAAGTATAAATAATAATAACAATAATATAAAAAAAATTGAATGAGGATTGAAAAATTTTGAGAAAAATTTTTCATTAGGAAACATCCACTTTTGACAAAATAAAAAAAGATAGAAATTATTTGCAATTTTTTTTCTTTCTTTCTTTTTTTTTTTTTTTTTTAAAGAAACTATTAATAAGAGTAACGAAAAACGAAGTCGTCGTTGTAAAATTAAAAGGACGAGCGCGCTTTAGGTATGCCGTTTTGGTCCTGGGTCCGTTTGTGTTCTAGAAAGTCGATCGCTCGTTATGCGATTGCAGTAGGTCGGTCGTTACCCCCTAAAGTGATTATCGTTGGTAAGAAAGAAGAATTTGCACGTTGTTGGCACTAGAGATATTTCACAGAGATATAGCATATGATAGTTGAGCCAAAAGGTCGAATCGAATTATTAAATGTCTGTAAGAAAGAAAGAAAAAGAAGATTTCATTTTTCGACTTTTTTTTATCTTATATATTTTTAATCTTTTATACTCTTTTTAGAATGTTTCAAAATGAGATATGGCATTTCTAATCATGCGCTCTACATATCTTCAAATATATATATCTTTCATTTTTACCTTATATATTTTTAATCTTTTATCATCTTTTTTAAATTTAAAAAATGAAATATGGCATTTCTAATTGCGTGCTCTATACATGTTCAAATATATATATATATATTGTACAGAGCATCTTGTGTTAGTCGATCCATATTATTAACATTAAATTTAATATTAAATCAATCACGCGTTTGTTAATAATAAATTCCATATCAAGTTAATTTTTTTAATCGATACTGTCTTTGATATTAACGTAATTAATAATAAATGATTAAAAAAAAAATAAATAAAATAAAATAAGATTATTTATTATTATCAAAATATTATCGTCGAATATTATTAACGAAACGTTCGGTGTTTTTTAAAATAAGATAGGTACTCCATATATTCGTTTCTCTCTTTATCTCTCTCTTTCTATCATTCTCGTTACGCGATCATTTGCTTCCATATATTCGTAAACTTCTTCAAGGTCCCGCGATTTTAAAATCACTCGAGGCGATCGTTAACACAATGCTCACATTCACCGTGTATGATTTATGCTCGGACGTTTAGTTCGATGACGCAGTCGAGTTGCTTTTACACTTTTATTCAAGGTAATAAACTCTCTAGTCTCTTAGACGTGGTTTAGATCTCTTACGAAAATCGTAATCAAAATTTTCTATGTTTCATATTATACTATATTTCTAAAGGTTCATCATCTTCGAAACGAAATAAAACGATCAAACGCGCTTTATTTATTTTATTTTATTTTTTCTTTTAAATTATTTCTTAACAAACGACACGAGGATGATGCAAAACACGTTGGTGACGAAATTGATTAGAAATTTGTTGGATGATTTTGTAAAAAAAAAAAAAAAAAAAAAGAAAAAGAAAAAAGAAAAAAAAGTTTCAAACGAAGTGACTGCAAACAACGTCGTATCTACGTCGATTCGAGTAAACACAAACTCCATATGGATAGAAATATTTTTATCTAATACGATTCACACACAGGGAGGATCTAGTTACAAGTATGATTAGACGTTCTAGGGATTAAGTTACAACGAAGATATGTGCTCCGAGACGACACGTATACAATATTAGTAACGTAATGCGATAATATATCGTGTGGATAGTTTTCGCAGTAAAACTCGTGCCGATAGGTGATCAATGCCTTATTTTTATTATTATTATTGTTCTTGTTGTTGTTGGTGTTTCTGCATCTTCGAAAACATTTTGTTACGATTATTCTTTAAAGCTGCACGTATTTTTTTAATTACTGAAACATTTTTTGAAAGCAAAAAGAAAAAGCAAAAGAAATGAAAATAAATAAAATCCTTCTTTTTTTTTTTTAATCGTAATTTAACGATTCATTTATTTAGATGACTAGTCGATCGTTTATATTTTGAGAGAGAGAGAGAGAGAGAGAGAGAGAGAGAGAGAGAGAGAGAGAGAGAGAGAGAGAGAGAGAGGGAGGGAGAGAAAAAAAACAAAAAGAAAAAAAAAATTATCGATTCGATGAGGCTTGGTTTATTTAAATGTAATATGATTTTTTAAAGATCTTCCAAAGAAACTTTTCGAAATCTACAAAAAGTCTCTATGTCGAACACAATCTAATATAGAAAAAGAACGATTTTATATTTTCATTGAAATTTTATTGTCCGCGATTAAAATGATTAAACAATGATTAGATATTAATATTTTCTTTTACACACGATCGTGCTTTGAGATTACCTTGAGACGATTATATCACGTCGTATGTGCTAATGAATTTGTTTAATTTTTTTTTTCTTGTAATTCCTAACTTTTCTTTCTTTTTGAGGAAGAAGAAAAAGAAAGTCGACGAACGGAATTGCGAATGAAAATAATTTCAACAGTTAGATATCGACACCATCCACGCGCGAGATTTCACGTCGGGTTTCAAATTTCTCTTCGAGGTGGTATGGAAAAAATGTGATTTATATTCGATTACGTTTCATGGCAGATCGCGGCGTGCCTCTACGTGTGAGTCAGCCATTCTCGTCGAGAGAGCGAACCTTGAACGGAAACGATTATTTGAGCTCTTGTCGAGGTGTTGCTTGCACTATTTGGCGCCATTTACATTAATATCGATCACTCGATAAACTCGGGTTCGTCGATTCGATTATAATCGAAGATTAATTTACGTAATAGAAATCTCGTTTGATACAATTTTAACTCATCTCGATTATTTTCGTAAGCGGCCATCTTATCTCGATAGAGAGAGGGGGGAGGGAGAGAGAGATTTTATTGAATGAAATTAAAAAAAAAAAAGTTATTTATTACTTTTCTTTTTTTCAACTATTACTTTTTTTCGGAGGGAAGAATTATTAGTTTGTTAGTTAAATTATTAATTCTTTTTTCTTTCTAGGAGTTATTTTTTCTTTTCTCTCTCTCTCTCTCTCTTTTTTTTCTCTTTTGAAAAATTATTACAATGTTTTTTATTATAATTGTTAAGGTTATTATATTTTTTTTTCTTCTTCAAAAATCTTGACAAGCTAAGCTTGCAGGTAGAGTCGTTCTTCGTCAACGTCTCGTCGATATTAAATCCTTCGTGAGAAGCCAAAAAAAATTCGGCTTATACGTATATCGACTTGGTGATTTTTATTTAACGCTCTATAGCCTAATTCTTTATCGTGTCTATACAAAAAAATATATATATATAATATTATCAACTATACTTACATTTATAAATATTCTTTTAATATGACATTTTTTATATTCTTTCTTTTTCTTAACTGAAATAAACAAAAAAAAAAAAATATTCAGATTTCTAAAAGGGCTAAATCGTGACAAAAAATAAAACAGAATGAAATAAACACACACAAAGAAACAAACAAACAAATAAAAAAAGGACAGTTACACGACTTGAAAGTTTCGTAACATTGAAAAAAAAAGAAAAAAAAAATTCGAAAGATTAAAAGAACGAGGTTAATCAAAAAGAAAGGTAGAATGCGTACTGCCTACGTGGAATAATCGAAACGTCGAATTCAGAAAAGGAAAAATGACAATCGTGCATCCTCCGGAAGCGGATGCACGTCGGCACGCTTGGCTAAGCCATCCCTCCTCTCTCTCACACACACACATACACACACACACGTTGTGAAAACAACTTTACTGGTTCGTTCGTAGTGTGTTGCATAAAATACGTTGAGTACGAGCGTGCTTGCATTTCATATAAGTTATACTTGTGTGCGTACGTATGTATATATGTATGTTTGTATGTTTGTATGTATGTATGTATGTATGTATGTATGTATGTATGTATGTATGTATGTATGTATGTATGTATGTATGTATGTATGTATGTATGTATGTATGTATATGTAGATAGTAGAGATACATGAACGGTCAATTTCAAAGTCGCATTCGCTCGACGATTCGCTTACCTTTACGTGTGCAAGAGATAGAGAAAGAGAGAGAGAGAGAGAGAGAGAGAGAGATAGAGAGAAATAGAGAGATATAGAGATAAATAGAAGAGAAGCAGGCAGAAAACGAGCTGGTTCAAGTGTAGCAACTATCATTGAAACACGTTCGGAATACCGACATTATTTCCGGTTGTTTTCCAAACGTCTCTATTCGTTCAACATTGACATAGAATAGTTTTAGGTAAATGAAAATATTAAAGAAGAGAAAAAGAAAGAGAAAAAGAGAGAGAAGGAGAGAAAGAGAAAAGGTGAATATATCGTGAAAAATTATTAAGACTTTTTTTTTTTTTATATATATACTTCACGTGTTATAGATTTTAATGGTATTACGGTATTACGGTTTGCATAGATAGAGAAAGAGAATTATTAACACCTTCCGTGTTCATAGTTGGTGAACGATTCGTTATTAATGTGAATAATGTACGTGTATGATTATCGATAATAACGAAAGAAATAATTTATCTTACATTTCTATTGCGCGTTCGCATACGTCATCCATGTTCGTTCTCTTGATCTCTTTTTTCTTTTCTCTTTCTCTCTCTATTTTTCCTTTTTTCTTTTTTTTAAAACTATCGATCCAATTTTGTTCGAATTTGTTCATAACTTCAACGACGAGCCATTAAATGGAATATAATTGAATAAAATATATAAAAATATCTTCTCGATGAATATGATTATCTCGTTACAAAACGATCTCGATTATTTTTAATCGAATAACGAAAGATTTTTATTTCGAAGGAAATTAATTTCGTATGAAAAATTCTTTTTTTTTTTTTTTTTTTAAGTATATTTTTGATCGATAAAATGGAAGAATTATGCAAACAAGAAGAGAGAAAGAGAAAGAGAGAAGTGAAAGAGAGTGGTGTATGGAAATGATTGTATAAGTATCAATTGGCATAGATATGCATATATTGAATTTGAATTTCTCTTTCTTTTTTTTTTTTTAAGATTACGATTCGATTCCCTTTCGATTGCGTGTGACAGAGAAAAAGAGAGAGAGAGAGAAAGAGAGAGATAATGTTAATGCAGTAAACAGAACGAAGAAGCAAGTATGGTTGCCGTTTTTCCGTAAAACGGAACGAAATTAGACAGGGTGGAAAGGGTGGTGGGGGAGGAGGTAGAAGAGGAGAAGGGAGGAATGAATGATGACACGCGAGGGAGTAAGCCCGGTTATTTGATTACCGTTAGAAAAGAAAGAATAATGCTGATTGTCGTAATATCGTTCGTAAACGTAAGTATATCCACTTTGCGTTAACTTACGTGAAAGCAGGACCGTATATAAGATATTTTTAAATGCAACATTCTATTATGGTACCTCGAAAGAAAATACAAAATTCTCCTTTCTCTTTTTTCTTTCTCTTTTCTTCTTCTTCTTCTTTTTTTAGTTCTTTTTTTATAAGTTTTCTCTTGGTTTTGGATTCAGCAAGTATACACTAGACTGTAATTTTCTTGTTTGCGAAGAGTAAGGTCGTTAAAATGTGATCTTTTTTTTTCTAATGGTTTTTCTAATTTGGGAAGATTGGAAATTCGTGAGAGATCAGAGATAGTTATGTAGTATATTTTTTAATTTTTTTTTTAAATAAGATTTACAGAAAGAGAGAGAGAGAGAGAGAGAGAGAGAGAGAGAGAGACGATGGAAATTATTCGATAATTAAGAAAATGTAACAAATTCGAATCTTTCTTATTAAATCGTAATAAACACTGACATTACATCTGTAAAGATACTTGAAAAAAAAATATATATATATATATAAAAAGAAAAGAAAATTAAAAAAAAGAAGATACAACGTTTTATAATGAAAACGTTATGATTTTTAATCGAGCCTACTCGATTGTCGACAAATGAAAAACATTTAATTAAACATTACATCTAATAATAAATGTTATCTATGATTACAAAAGAGAAGAGAACAAACAATAAGATAGACGACCGTCATCCTTGAAGAGTATCTTATCTATTACCATTATCAATTATTTCTTTTATTAATTGGCTAATTGAGAAAGAGTAGAATCACTCGATTCGATGTGTACGAACGAAGTAATCGAGTTGGATTATGAAAAGGACGAAAGACCGACATATGACGAAAGAAAAACATAAAAATAATAGAAACAAAAAAGAAAAAAATAATAAACAGAAAAGAAACAAATTAAAAAAAAGAAAACCATACATAAACCATATATCATATACCATAAACCATATGCAACGAACAATGAAACGATTAGAAAGAAAATCTTCAAAGACATGAAAAAATACAAAGTAAGTAAGTAAGTAAGTAAGTAACTTACTAACTACTTGCTTGAATTCGATACTAAGAAGAAGAAAAAAAAAGAAAAAAAGAGAAGAAGAAAAAGAAGAAGAAGAAGAAGAAGTAGAAGTAAAAAAAAAACGGTGATGGTAGTGGTAGGGGTGTTGATGGAGGAGGTTGAACGGCCTCGTAACGCCTTCAAGGAGGAACGATCGAGACACGCTCGGGTTCTCCACCACCGCCATTTAACCGGATTAGGAAGCCACTTGGAGAAACGAGCGTGCATGTCGCGCGATGTACTCCAGATACGAGTTTGCGAGTATCGTTCGAACCGTATATACATGCACACGTGCATAGATATATTGCAACAGAAATTTTAGAAACATTTATTTGCGTACGTACGTACGTACGTACGTATGTATGTATGTATGTATATTTTGTTAGTAAAGACTATCATATATACATATATATATACATATTGCAATATAGATGTTTTAGAAATAATTTATTTACGTACGTATATATGTGTGTGTTTCGTCAGTAGAGATTGCATACATACTTGCACACTCGTTTATTACACGACGTATTTTAGAAACATTTATTTACGTATATATGTGTATTTATATATGTTTCGTCAGTGTAAAGGCCGTCAAACCCGGTAAAGTCTACCAGCTCGAGTTTTCACGATAATTCTCTCTGTCCTTTTCTATATCTTTTATCCGTCTCTCTCTTTCTCTTTCTTTGTCTTTTTCTTTTCTTCTTTTTTATCTTTCTTCCATTCTTCCTTTCTTTCTTACTCCACAAAGTTTGCAACGTTTCTTCCGCTTCCTGTGGTTACCCGCGGAAGCCGGACAACCAACCGGTGGCTAATTCTAGCGTAGGTGTGTATTATGAAACGTGGAAGAGAGAGGGGGGGGGGTAGGACGAGAATTAAAAAATTAATAAAAATTAAGACCTGCGCGTATATATTTTTTCTTTTTTTATGATTCTCGTAAAACGATCCTTTAAATGTCATAAATTTTCACAGCTCGCGGTCGTCAAAATCATCAGATTTCAGATTTTATTCGTAGTAATTCGTAATCAACATATTTCAAGTTTCATAATAAGTTTTTCTACAATTTATTATCATCGCGATATCGACATTTTTTTTTTTTTTTAATTTTCATAATAATCATTGATAATTCGTGTTCACTATGATCACCGTCTTTCGAGTTTCGTAATGAAGTTTTTATAATTTATAATCATTCTAGTATCGTCGTATGTCAAGTTCTATAATAAATTTTTCTACAATTCATTATCATCAGAGTATCTTCTACTTCTTTTTTATTTTCATAACAATTAACGATTATTCGTATTTATTATAATCATCGTCTTTTATATGTTTACGATAATTGTTCATAATACGTGTTGGTTACAATTGTTATAATTTTAAATGTCGTGGTTATATTGTTTATAATTCGTGATCATTCGAATTATCATCTTTCATAATAAACGTTCATAACTCTTAACGTAATCATCATCATTATCATCATCATCATCATCATCATCATCATCCATCTAATTTCATAATAAACATTAATAAATTTTTAATAATTAGAACACATGATCTCGTAATCGTAAATGCTCTCGTAATCATACATACATACATACATACATACGTACGTACGTATAAAAATGTGTATATATATATATATATATATACATACTTTTAAGATTTCATTATGTATGGGATGTTCGTAATTTGTGATTCATTGTAGCCTTGAATGCGATTAAATCGTATCTAATAGTGATTTTGCTCGCGTGCATAGCCGGTAATTTAGCTGTGCATCACATCCATCTATCCATCCATCCATCTATCCATCCATCCATCCATCCATCCATTTGTCCGTCCGTCCATCCGTCCATCTAATACAAAGTCACAGGATACAGGCTCACCTGCTCCAGGACGATGATTGGCCTATTTTGCGCTTGGTTTACAGTTACACGCAATCAGTGGCGCGACGCTAATTTCGTCGCGGAAGAGCCTCGCCTATGGAGCGTATAAATGAAAATGGAAGAGAAGAAAGAAGGAAAGAAAATAAATAAATTAATTAAAAAAAAAAAAAAAAAAAAAAAAAAAGGAAAGAAAAAAAGATCGCTTAAATTATTCGTATCTCGACAATGTCATTAACGAGGCAATTATTTTAAACGATCTTGATCATTTAGATAGAATTCAAATTAAATTTCTTTGCTATTTTTTCTTCTCTTTCTCTCTCTCTCTCTCTTTCTTTCCTTCTCATTCTTTCTCCTTTTTTTATTATTCTTTTTATTATTATTGTTCTCCTTCCCGTGATAACAGCAATTAACGAAGTAATGCTAATTAGGCGTATCTTAATAACCGTTTGTCACGTGTATATCTTACGCATGAATAAAATACGAATAGAAAAAAGAAAAAGATCAAAAAAGAGAAGAAATATTCTGCTTTTTATGCTGTCGATTTATAGCTTTTTAAAAAAGAAAAATGCATAAATATTAATTTGTCTTTTCTTAATCGTATAGATATTAATATGAACATAAATTATATATATATATATATATATATAATCTGTGTGCATAAATATAGAACATATGAGGATTTAAAATTGAATATGAAGATGTCTTAGATAAAAATAGATAGAAATTTTTACACGTACGCTCACACCGTCATCGTCATCGTCATCGTCATTTTCAACGCATTTTCAAGTAATTTCATGTATATCGAATAGATATTTCCAAGAGCTAAATAAGAACGCGTTTCACTTTTATAAGCGAATCGAAATCCTCGTCGTCGTTCGTGTTACATCGCTTTCACTATCTTTCCGTTCGAAGAGGAGCTCGTACAAATTACATATACACACGCACGCATATAAACACACAAACACGTACACATACACACACAAAGAACAAAAAATCTCCTACGTATATATATATTTTTTTAATTTATGTAATATAAAAAGAAGAACAAACAAAAAAAAAAGAGATTCCTGGGGTTGTTTCGTGACTCGTCAATTTCAATTTTAGGTAGATTTAAATCGAGATGTGCACGCATATATATATATATATGTGTGTGTACACCTACAGAGATACACAGACAAACAGAAAGTGGCTGTTGTCACGAGATTTTTATTGAATAAAAATAGGTCGAAGTGTTCTATTGTACCGACAAGTACGAGTTGGCATCTACCTCGTAAAAACGTCAAGTCGATCGAGTTAACATTTATTGAATTTATGGTGACTTAAGCTTTCTCGTTATTTCATTTATTCCTGTATACTCGTTAAATTTCTACAGGTTTATATACGTTGTTGTTTTTGTTCTATATAGATTAGATAAATGCATAGACGGGCGTTTACTTACACACGAAAGTATCTCCCATGGTGTATTAATTTAATCCAAATGATAATGCATCGTTATATATAAAAATTATGATCTTTGTCCTGTTGAATGACGATTCATAAATATATTTCGTATATTTCTAATAATAACGAGTAGGATGATATAATCGAATTTTCGTATAAAAAATATATTCCAATAAATTTTTCAGCTTTGTACAAAATTTATATTTCCATTTCCATTCGTATGGAAATTAAAAATTACATTAAAAAAGAAAAGAAATTAACAAGAATTAACGCATTAATCGTGAATATTATTAATCTTCAATTAATACACTCGAACGATTGAAATATATATTAATTAAGAGTCGAAAGAATAATGAGAAAAATATTTTTTAATTTACTTTTTATTAAAAAAAGAAAAGAAAAAAAGAAAGAAAGAGAAGATACATTTTTAACAACAGTTTTTTCTCTTTTCGTAAATTTTTCTTTAAATAAGAAAACTTACTTGTTATAATCGTTCATTTTCAACGTATATTTCGTTTCTCCATGGGAAAAGATGCAACGTGTGCAAGCCACATGGGACGCGTATGCAAGTTGTTACATTCTCCCATGTGTATTAAATCGTACCGACGTATGTAACTATGTATGTATGCATGTACGTACATCAGCTTATAAGTTAACGAGCACGTTGCGAATCTCCGATCGACTGCTGCATCCTGCGACCCCGTTCTCCAGATATATATATATATATATATATATATATATATATATATATATATATATTTGTATATACATATATCTGTTTTTCTTTCTCTCTTTCTCTTTTTCCGTTTTTCTCTTTCCTTCGTGAAAGACAAGTTTTTGCTAATGAAACCAGTTCGTCAAGCTAATTTAACGGCCATTTTATTCTTCGGTATTCAATAGTTACTATAAATGAAATTATTATTCAAAATTTTCTATAGATAACTTTTACTAATAAACTTCGATACTTCGTTCGCTAATTATTAAGAAATGTATTTCCAATAAGAGTGTGTTGTTCTGATATAAACAACGTCATGATATATCTCATTATATATGTTTTTCTTATAATAGATGATTACAGATAATTATAGTCAATTATACCACTGTACGTATTTATGCATAACGGATAAATAATTGTTTGCTGTATATTGTTTGTAAAAAGAAAAAAAAAAGAAGAAATGATCTATCCATGTAAATTAATATTTATGATATAGTAAATAGTATACGTTGTAAATACGTAAGTATCTATAATAAAATAACGAATAATATCATTATCAATAATAGTAATTCTATTCAAGTGATATAGTAAAAAATAAACAAGAAAATACTCGGAAAAAATAAATCTATAGTTGATACGAAAGATAGTGAAAATGAAAATTAAGATAAGTGATTCCTTATGAAAGAACATAATTTTATTTAATCGGATCTTTAATTTTACATAAATAATACTAATAACATGTATGCGTACATGGACGTATATTGATGTATTTAATCATACATACATACATATATACATAAAGCTATATACATATTGGTTTTATCATGGATAACATTTGATCGATGCGCGTGATCGTTTTATTATTAAAGTCTCGATATCGGCCTACTTTACTTTCACTTTTTGCGTATCCTTACTTTCTCATGGTCACGGGAGAGAAGATATCGAGACTTCCAAAGTGTTAATCGCTTCGATGAATTCGTCGCGTGGAAGGACGAAAAATATGGATACAAGTAACTCGATATTATTTAAGAGAACAAAGGAAAACGAAACGAAAAAGAAGAACGAAGACAAAAAAATGGAACAATTCTTTTTTTTTTTCGTTTCTTTTTTTTTCGATAGACAAATAATTTCGATCAGCCTCCATAACATATTTTTTTTTTTTTTTTTTTTTATAAATATTAATATCATTAATCATCGTTAAAAAAAGAAACGAATGATTATTAACGCAAATTTTTATAATGAATATAAATAGTAATTGTTATGCATCGATTTTTTATTCGTTGATAAAAATAGGAATAACGAAAGTAATCACATTGACGAAGTTTTGTCGTTCGACAAAATTCAAAGGATAAAAAAAATATATATAAAAGAATAATTACGATCTTTACGTTGATGAAATGTTTATATATATAAAAAAAAAAGTTATATCAATAGAAAGGTTTCATTGATACAATGAAAAATTAAACTTACGTTTGCGTTACGTAAAATTAAATTAAACATCGATTTACTTTTAATTCCATAAAGGTTAGGTATTTAAGGGTTCAAATTGTTATGGAAAATGATAATTTTTTTTTTTTTTTTTCTAAATAACTTGGACTCTAATGTTAAAATTCCATTTTTCTTTCTCTCTCTTTTTTCTCTTTCTCTCACAAAGTTGATAATTTTTGATATAGAAACCCAAAGAAAAATTTCGTTTTAATTCGATGTAAGGGGGTTGTGAATCGGGATCATAGTTGAATAACGGGTCCATGGTCGATACCGGATAAAATGACAGCTGGCCAGCGTATGTCCTTATATCGACGTGTACCGATCGATAAATTCCATAACAGGACAAGACGAAGAGTATTATGTAAACCCTTGGGGAAGGTATATATATATACATACATACATACATACGTATATGTATATATAATTGCATATGTATGTATATATGTGGCATATACATAGAATCGGGTCATCGAATGAGAATACATATGTGTGTGTGTGTGTGTATGTGTGTTCATCTTTTTCGAATTGAAAACTTCATTGGAAATTTTATTCTGTCTCAGTGTATTCCATATTGATGAAAGGGTTGGTATAGATTAAAATGATGAAACAGGGAATAATAGATGAGAAAAAAAAATGAATACGATGATCGAGATAGAGGAGTAGAGATAAAAAGAGGAGTGGAAAGAGGAAGAAGACAAAGGCTCCGATAGAGAAAATCGGTTAGAGTGGAAAGTTGGCCGGGAGACCCACTTCTCTTCGTCTTGTATCGATATATCGAGTCTGTTGCAGCTTCTCGATTTCGATATAGTCTTGAGTTCGTTGTATCCACTTAGAATCGATTAGACGATGCACGATGATTTATGTGGATATGCGAGTATATGCGCGTGGGTGAGATCGTTTCTTTCTTTCTTTGTAATTTGTGTTTTTATATCGTTAAAAATTGGTAGATTTTTCCTGTTATTTATATACTTTTGTTTTTCTTTTCTTTTCTTTTTTTTCTTCGATATCGATTATCATCTTCGTCGATTGCAAGAATTATTTAATACGTAATTTGTAGATTGATTATCGCGTCAATAATTTTTTTTTTATCTTCTTTAGAAATTATTAACATCGAATAGAGCTAAAGAATATATTTTATAATATACAAAATCTAATCGTAAATCATATTTTGCGATATATATATATATATATATATATATATATATATATTATTCTGTAATTTTTACTGTAACAAATTTTCATATTTTCGATAGAGAAAAGAGGGAAGAGGAAAGAGGAAAGAAGAGTAGGGAGAAATCGTATTATCTCAGGTTATCCTAACACAGTGAAAGGATCAAAAGCCAAAAATCTGATGTCGTGGGAACGGAGCCGATCGTTCATTAGAAATTCGATTATACGGTAGAACTACAGCGTACATATACATATGTACATATGTACGTACGTATGTATACGCGTGGGTCAAGGTCTGCTAGGTTCAGGACCATCGTTCTCTTCCCTCTCTTTTCTTTTTCTCCTTTTCCTTATCCTTCTTCTTCTTCTTCTTCTACTACTTCTTCTTCTTCTTCTTCTCGTTTTCTTCTTCTTCTTCTCCCTTTTTACTTCTACTCCTCCGGGCAAAGAGCATTCCATTGAATGTCGAAGGTCAAGAGCCACATAAAAGAGCGAAATAATTTAATATTCATGTTTGTTTCTCTCTCTCTCTCTCTCTCTCTTTTTATCTCTCGTACTCTCTTTATTTTACTTTGTTTTATTTCATTTCATTTTATTTTATTTTTTTTTTTTTTATTTTATTTTTATTCATTGTTTCTTCGGACATTTCATAATGTTCTTATTTATTATAATTAATTTTCTCATTATTCTTCTTTTTCTTATTACATTCTCTATAATTTTTCTTCTCTTTTCACTTTTTATTTTGTTATCTCTTTTTTATTTTATATAAACTCGCGTTTTACTTAAAAATTATAAAAATAGTCTATTCATGTGAGAAACAGTATTATTCTTATTTCTTCTTTTTCTTATAACATTCTCTATAATTTTTCTTCTCTTTTCATTTTTTATTTTGTTATCGTATAAACTCGCGTTTTATTTAAAAATTAGAAAAATAGTCTATTCATGTGAGAAATAGTATTCTTCTTATTTCTTTTCTCTCTCTCTCTCTCTCTCTCTCTCTCTCTCTCTCTCTCTCTATTTTTCTCTTTTCCTTCCCTCTTCGCTCGGAGGCTTCTCACTTTCTTTAAAGCACAGTTGTACCAGCCTCGTAATTACTGTCGCCGAGTAATTAGACGCTTACCCAGGACTAGCTCGGTTCATTTCCCAGATGAGTAAAAGAGGGAACGCTTTCTTTAATTACGCCGTGGTTAATTGATTTAATGAAAAAAAAAGTCGGTATGGAGGATGGACGATGGATAAATAGTCGATTGAAATGTTAATATGAAAATTATTTATTTGTCGATCTTAAAAAAAAAAAAAGAAACAAATTTTATCTTATTATTATTGGACATAATAGTATGTATCTGATTAATTATCTTCGTTAATATTCGATGATTCGGATTGATCGAGAAAAATTAAATTATTTCCTTTTTCTTTTTTTTTTTTTTCGACGCAATTCGAGGCGATATTGCAAAAAATAAAAAAATAAGAAATATAACGAAGAATAAAAAATAAAAACAATAAATAAAAAAGATATGACAAACCAATAAGGAATATAATAAAATAGGATATAATAAAATTAAATCCATATATTTATTTATTTTTTTAATTTTGTAAATTAAATCAAAAATTAACTTTTTCTTTTCTTTTTTTTTTGTAACCTTAGTTTCCTGCTTCGTCCTTTTTGGAAACGAATAGTGTTGTAAAATAGTTTATAATATTGTACACATTGGAACGATCGTGCATGGCAATAATGATTTCGGGTGAGGAAAGGTTCAACCGTGAACTTTAACACGACTATGCATTCTTTCTGTCTCTCTCTCTCTCTCTCTCTCTCTCTCTCTCTCTTTCTTTCTCTATCTATTTCTCTCTATCTCTTTATCTTCGTGTTATGCTGGCGCCCACATATCGTTGAGTTACGAACACAATGGAATATCCTCTAGTATATGAAAGTTTGAAATTTGTAGAGGTAACTTGAACTTGAGAACGGACTTATATCATCGTAGTATGCACTTTAGAATTTGCTTTCTTCTTTCTTCTTTCTTCTTTTTGTTTTTTCTTCCACTTTTTCGAATCTCATCTATCATCTCGTACAAGCTTTCATTTTATCTCGAATTATTTACAAAATTACCGTGTAACTGTCGACGAACGGAATCAATCTAATGGACTTAAAAAAAAAAAAATGAATATAAAAAAAGATCTACCCTTATCTAAGAACGAAAATTGATTAATAAAACAATTATATTTCTATCTTAAAAGAAAAAAAAAAAAAAAGAAAAATGGAACGATTCACGGTCATTGATAATTCTATAGGTACTTTAAATTGAACGTACGAATCTTGTAGTATTTTAATTTCTCATGAAAATAAAAAAAATAAAAAAATAAAAAAATTTCAAACTCGTTAAAACATATAAAATCAAAATATATAACGATTAAAATCTAAATCATACGATGTATCGTATCGTACGTGAGACGATATTAAATAACGATTAGTTTTAATACATGCATTCATACAAATATTTATTTATTTAATAATTGATTCGGATCGATGAAGAGTTAGACTGCATTTTTAGGACGCGATTATAATATAAAAAAATAAGATACAAACGTAAAAAATATTTATCTCTATAATATTTACATAAGAAATATATATCTAGAAGCATTTATTTATTTAATAATTAGTATAATAACTTTTTTCCGTAAATATTTATAAACTATATGGAACTATTGGATTAGAAATGAATACATGCATTACACTTAATGCATAATACAATACATATTTACTAATTATTTTTTTCACACAAAAATTTATAAATTGTATTAGAAATGAACATACACGCACGCACGCACGCATATGTATATCTATATCGATCAGAATCGATTGGAAAGTTAGGAAAAGTGAAGATGAGAGATCGAACAACTATTACTGGTGAATATGTTGTAGCAGTGTCCTTGAAAATGTTGAAGCCAAAGGCGTAATCTTTAACTAGTGCAAATCGGTGTATCGTTTACTCACCGGAAGCCGCTCCTATGTACGAGAGATAACATCTCCCCTCTAGAAGCTCTCTTTTTCTTTCTTCTCTCTCTCTCTCTCTTTTTCTTTTTCTCTTTCTCTTTTTCACTCTTTCTTAACAAGAAAGCTCCTCCTTTCGTTTCGGAGTTCGTTGAACCCTATCTCGACCGATCTCTTTCTATTATCTATTCTCTTTGTAATTACTTATTATAACGAAGAGACATCAGCCACGTTAATTAACACCATTCGTTTCCTGTCTATTGTCATATGAAAAATAAGAACAGAATTTATTCCTTGTTTTTTTTTTCTTTTTTTTTTCTCTCCTTTGTTATTATTATTATTATTATTTTCTTACATATATACATACATATATATATATATATATATATATATATATATATATAAAATACACACATACATGTTATAATATAATACAATGTTCAAAAAGTTTCGTTTCGGTGAAAAGAATTAAAGCGACTTGTTATTTCGAACAATGATAATGATTATGATGACGACGATAGCAATAATAATAATAACAACGATGATTTATATATGATTTTACAAAAGAAAGAGAGAAACAAGAAAAAGACGAGAGAAAAAGAGTAGAAATATTGCAAAATAACGTCGAGCAGGCTGACACGAGATTTCTACGAAACCATTTCTCCTGAGAGCCGTCGTCTTTCTAACGAGAGAAATAGAAAGAGAGAGAAAGAGAAAGAGAAAGAAAGAGAGAGAGAGAGAATCTTTTTAGCGTGGGTGCAAAGCGAGCTTTTATCCCTTCACCATAACGCCCACGACGATTATCAGCTCGAGGAGAGACGCGACGACGATAAAATCCCATGGCGAGCAACAAATTAACGTCCTCTTCATCCTTCCTCCTCTTTCTCCTCTTTCTCCTCTTCTACCTCCTCCTAACGCCCGTCTACTCAACCTCCCACCCTCAACTTCCTCTCCTCAACCCTCTTCAGCCCTCTTCGAATTATATCTCTTATCCTTTTCGTAAACTTATAGTTTACTTTCTTTATCTTTCTCTATTTCGTACTTTCTCTCTTTCTCTATGTATGTCTGTGTCTGTGTCTGTGTCTGTGTCTGTGTCTGTTTGTCTGTCTGTCTGTGTGTGTGCATGCGTGCGTGCATTTTGCTTAAATTTTTTTTCATACATGATTTTTCACAAAAAAAAAGAACAAAGCAGGAAAAAAAAACAGAATATTTTAAACATTTACGAGCTTAACAAAAAAAAAAAAAAAAGACATTCCGCTTCTTCATACTTCGTTTTTCTCTTCCTTCTTCTTCTTCTTCTTTTTTTTTTATATTTTATAAAGAAGAGAACGTGTTCTATTCATTCTTTTTATTTTTATAATTCTCTTGATCTTTTCCCCTTTCTATCCATCGCATAAATATCAATAGAAAGAGGAAGAGAGAAATACAGATTTGGTTCTAGCTTCTATGATTTTCTTTCTTCTTTCTTTTCTTTACGTTTCTTTTTTGAAACAGAAGAAGAGGCGTCGTCTTTGAATGGAGGCGGACAGGATCTCTCTCTCTCTCTCTCTCTCTCTCTCATTTTTTTCTATTTTTTTCTTTCTTTCTTTCTTCTTTTTTTTTTTTTTGAAGTTCATCGAGAAGACAAGACTCTTGCTTGTGCGTAGGCAAGTGTTCACTCCTTATAAGAGTGACACGCGCGTGTGCAACGAGCCGGGCCATTATTATGCGGATGATTACCAGTGCGGGGGCTTTCTTCTCCTCCTCCTCCTCCTCCTCCTCCTCCTCCTCAACCTCCTCAATCTCCTCAACCTCCTCCTCTTCCTCCTCCTTCTCTTCTTTCTTCTGCTTCTCCTCTTTCTTCGGTTGCATCGAGAAAATATCCAAGCCAAGCCATAGCACTTATATTTTCTAGGGCGAGATAGGTGAGACGAGGGGAAAAGAGAAAAGGACGATTACTATCGATCGTAGTTGAATCACGAAGGTGTTCCTTTATTGATCATCTTCTGGCGATTCTAATTCGATCGAATTATAATCACGAACAAGATTTTACCGTGAATAATCTCTCTCTTTTTTTTTTTTTTTTAATATTCTTATTCTTTTCTTTCTTTTTTACAAATTTTGTTCTTAAAATATTTCAATAATTATGTGTGTGTGTGCGTATATATATATATGTATGTGTGTATGTATAATTTATTATTATATATGTATAAAATGCAATATTAAATATATATATATGATTTATTATTATATAAATAGAGAATATTATTATTATATTCACGAGACATTGATTCGTAAGATAGTATAAGAAAAATTGGAAAGATAATTTTTCAATTTTTCTTTCATTTATTTATTTTCTGATACATTTTCTCATATCTGTTATGAAAAATGGAAAAATGAAAAAAGAAGAAAGAAAAAATTAAAAAAGAAAAAAAAAAGGAAAATGCATCGAACATTTTTCTTCCGATCGATAATATCTACAAAGATTCTAATCTAGAAGAAATAAATATTACATTTCAATGAAATAAATAATCGTTCGATCGGATGAAGCTAATCGTTGCTTTTTTTTTTATCTGCCATTAAGGACAACGTAATTACAGATAATTGTAGATGATTATTATTTTATTATTTTTAAATTGACGAAAAATTTACTTACGATTCGAGAGTGAGTATAAGTATCTATCATTAGTGGCAAGTGATCACCGCTGACACAAAAGCCTCGTTTTCTCTCAACTATCCCGTTTTGATGGTCGCTATTACTACTGAGACTACTGAGAAACGATTTATCACGAATCGTTTCTTAAGTATCAACAGACACCACGTGATATAGGAAGAAATCTAACGAGAGAGAGAGAGAGAGAGAGAGGAGGAGGAGAAGGAGGAGGAGGGAGGGTCATCGAAAATTTATTCTCCCGTCGTACTCGATTTCTACTTTTTCTCCGTAAAACTTCGTACATATGTTATATGTACATACATACATACACACACACACACACACACACATAAATGTATCTATATATGTATATAAGTGTGTATTCTACGATAGAATTACAAATTATCGAATAGCTTCGAGGAATACGAAAGCGATGTTTACTTTCTGAAGAAATCCTACGAATTTTGTGTATAGATGCATGTGTGTGGGTGTATGTGTGTTTTATCACGTGATTCACAGAAGAAACACGAATAAATAAAATTCTCGAAAGAAGACATTCTTTCTTACCTTTTATCTCCAAGTATTATATTTTTTTCTTTTTATCGATAATTCACTTGATCTTCTTTGTAATCTGTTAATACTGTAGTATTGCAAATTTCAATGAAAAAAAATTATATATATATATATATAATTAAATATATATATAATATTATATTCTATATATATATATAATAAATTATATATATATATATATGTTATATGTTTTTTAAAATTCTTATTCATACTTGTTTATTTCCTTCTTCTCCTCCTCCTCTTTCTCTTCCACGCCTTTAAAATTAAATGAACAAAGGACGAAGAAAGATGTACGTGGATCACGCCTACGTATCGATAGACACACACGTGCACATAGATATGTGCATATATATACATACATATACGTATATATATATATAACACCAAGAATATGTATATATATATATATTTCTTCTAGATCAGAATATGCGTATCATCTCTCAAAGTAAAACAACGAAAAAAACAATTTATCTTCGATCAGATGAACGATTGATTAATTAATTAATTAATTAATTAATTAATTAATTAATTAATTAACGAAGAACAATGAACTCCTCCGTTTTCCCTTATGACTATTTTCTGTTTCTCTCACGATCGCAACGAAAAAACGTCGTCCTTCGAACGTTGTTGATCGTGTTATCCATATCTCTCTATCGTACGCGATTGGACTTATCTCAATATTATCGGCCACTCAGGTAAACTTCATTTACCTTCTCGTAATTAATTCAACGAAATTAGAAACGAAAACGACTAAGCGATCGATATTTTTTAATAAATTTTCATCATTACCAAAAAAAAAAAAAAAGAAAAACAAGAATAAAGAAAAAAAATTAATTAAAGTACAGCGATGTGTTTAAATAAAAAGAGAGAGGGAGAGAGAAATATAAAAAAGAAGACAAAAAAAGAAAACTCTTGTACTAGTTTCAAAATATATTACTACATTTTTTCTTAATAAATTAATAATAAATTAATACATACATACATACATACATATAAAACATTTAAAAATGACGAGAAGAGAGAATAAACTCTTGGAGTCTTGAACAATACACAACGAATCGTAAAAAAAGAAAAAGAAAAAGAAAAAAAGGTAATAATTAAAAAATATTATTTGTTGCACGTAAACAGCAGTGCGGCGGTAGCAGCAGCAGCGGTGCAGGATCGACGGAGGTTGGTGTGGTGGTGGTCTGCGGTAGCAGCAGTAGCAACGATAACAACAACAGTAACAGAAACAACAACAATAGCAACAGCAACAGCAACAGCAACAGCAACAGCAATAATATCAGCGGTGGTGACGGCGGTGGTGGTGGTGAGCGTGGGGTCGGAGGTGGTGGAGTGGTTGGTGTAAGCAGCGTTGGAAACGGAGGGAACGTCGTGGTTAGCGGTGGTGTTAGTGGCATGGATTGTATGCCCCACCGTCCAGGACCTTTCCATTACCTGATAAACGAGCAAGCCAAATCGTTGGTAGCCCTGCAGGAGTTGCAGAATGAGGTCGGCGCCCTTCTCGAGTTCCGGGACCTCGTCATCGAGACGTTCCCAAACCTCCGGCACAAGATGGCTGCGACGGCGTCGGCGGGTGCGTCCGTGATGTCCTCCAGCCAAAATTCTCACATACCATTGCCTTTGTCGAGTCCATCGTCTAGAAGGGTTAGCGAGTGGGAACCTGGTAAGGTTAGGAGACGTGTCGTACAGAGAGAACAAGCCGAGTCTTCCTCTTCGTTGCCAAGAAGTCGTAGTAATTCTCAGAGCGGCGGTACGAAGAACAACTGTAGCGCTACCGTTCAGGATTCCGGCTTCAGTACGGAGACCTCGTCGAAGGATAGTGCCTCAACGGCGATAGCGCCAAGACCTACCAGTCCACGTCCTTGCGTATTGGACGAGGCCGAGGACGAACTATGGAATCTCCTAGATGTTATACATCGTAAAGGTATCAGGCTGAGAGAGGAGGTCGAATGTCTTCAAGGTCGTCTCGAGAGCGTTACCACGGAGGATTTAGCGTCGAGCGACGTATTGGAAGCGGTTAGGAAGGTAACGCATCTCGATAGCACCGAACATCCAAACGATACCACCGATCTCGAGCTTGAAAAAACGAACGGCAGGGAGTCCCAAGTTAGAGTATTGAGAAGAGAAAAGGAACAACTGTTGGACAAGGTCGCCGAGCTCGAGGCTGAAACTATATCGAGTCGTGCTCGTGCACAAGAATTGCAGACCGAGCTGGCAGCTCTGTCGGCGCTCAAGACTGGTCTCGAGGACAGACTGAAGGCCGAGTTGAACGACTCCGATCTCCTCTTGACTCCCGGTGCACAGAGATTGCAACCGATCGCGCCGGTCGTTTCCACCACGCCTAAAAGTGCCACCGTCGGTAATATTAAGAGCAAATCGTCGGCCTTCGCGTCGGTTTCTAAGACACACAAGAGTCGTTTTCGTACGAGGACCATCGAGAAGAACGTACTTCTCGACGCGGTCGCCCACGTGGACAATGAACGACGTGAAATCGATATCGAGGCAAGCGTGATCGAAAGAAGGGCCAGGTTAGGAGCTTTGGATTCCGTCCTAGTTTCACCTACGAGGGTGACGCACGTCAAGGACGTTGATTCTGGAAAAATCGCGGCTATACTTCGCGAGAGCTCGCCTCTCGAGTTGCAACGGCACCTAATCACAACGACCGTCCATAATCAAGTAAGAACAAGTATCCCGTTCTGTTTTCTTTTACGTTCGTTCGATCGTCTCCACGATCGTTCGATTTACCAATCTTTCTTTCGTCCTTGTCGTAGGTCTTGCAAAAGAGGCTGGACGAGGTACAAAAGAGTACGGAAACTCTTTCGGAACGATTGGACAAGGCTCGTGAGGAGAACGACGATCTCCGATTCCAGGTGTGTATCCTTTACACGTGAAAAGTGTCCTCGTCTCTGACTGTAACGTTTCTTTTCTTCTTTTTTTTTTTTCAAGAATCCTCATTGTTAATCGTAATTCCATGAATTCTTTTAGTTGGAAGAAAGAAACATCGAGTTGGAGGGTACGCGTGCTCGCGTTCGCGTCCTGGAACGGCTTCAGCAACGAGCACCGACGGAAGCAGAGCCCGAAGCTGAAAGCGAACAACCGAGATGCGAACAAAGCGGTCTAGAGCCTGGTAGTAGTACCGAGTCAGCGCGAGATCATCACCAAGCCGTCGAGGTGAAACCGTCGCCACGTCGACGACCTAGTCGTATACCTTTACCCGGTTCAACGGGCAAACCGACGGCACCAAGACCGCCAAGTCATGGTAGAAACGACAGCAGGGAGTCTCTGAAATCCTTGACGAGGCTACCGAGAGATTCGAGTCGTGACAGTCATTGCGGGAAATCGTTATCGAAGACTCGAGACGCCAGCAGGGAGTCTTTAGGGAACAATAATAACAACAATCACAACAACGGCAACAGCAGTAGCAACAACAACAACAACAATAACAACAACAACAACGCTAACAACAACAAAAGCTTATCGAAGAGTACAACCAGCGGTAATAGCAGTAGCAACACAGGGAAGGAGACCAACAGCAGGGATTCCTTGAACAGGTCCCTGCCCCGTAACAATTCCAGCCGAGACTCCTTAAACAAATCCTCCTCGCTGTCCCGTGCGCGTGACTCACTGGAGTCTAGCAATCTAGGCGGGACTAGCAACCCGTCCCCGGGCACGACTCCTCCTCGACGACCGCCCGCTCCTGCGCGTCGTTCCCACAGCCTGGCTCGCGCGGCGACGTCCGTTGATACCGACAACGGCAAGGTACGACCAGTAAAACAATTCTTTTGGAGCAGCTGGCTCAAGTCACCATTATCCAACGGACCGATCTAGTAAAAAGAAAAAGTAACCACAACAACAACAAACAACAACAAACACAGAGGCCAGACGACTGATCCTAATCACGAAACCCTAATCACGATCGCCCGAATCAAACCCTTTCTTCCTTTTCTTCTTCTTTTTCTTCTTCTTTTCATCATTACAATACCATCGATATCGATTTATCTTTTAATTTCTCATTGATCATTCTTCTAGCCGAAAGACAACTCATTTTGGGACGTACTCTCATTGACTAAATCGTATATTATATCTGATCTATTATAAATCATCTATCCTCGATTACGCTCTAATCTCTACTATGCTATCTACTCTATTACTTATTGCTATCACTATTCTTAACTGTAAACATAGAAAGACCACGATACCTATCGTAACGCAAGTTGGTCATATTTATATGCTGAGCGTTTAGCCGCTACTAAACCTTTTTTCTTTCTCTTTATTTTCGAGCACACGGAACGACGCACGAGTCTCCAAATCGTTACACCACCGTAACCTCCTCCTATCTTCCTCTTTTCTTCCTCCTCATCTCCATTCTCCTACAACCAACTCTTTCGTGAAACTTTAAATTCTTTCATCGAATCATGTGATATCGTATCGACATCTTTTTCGACATTCGACATATTTTATTTTCATTTTTATCCTCGTTCATCCCCCTATTTCTCTCTTTCTCTCTTTCTTTCTTTCACTCACATATATTTATCTATCTCTTTCTTTCTCTTTCTCTATTTTTCCTCGATTCTATGTAACACACACGAGAGAAAAACTAGAACAACAACTACAACAATAACAACAACAACTACTACAACAACAACAACAACACCGTACGACGTGATATATATAAACACAGAGACTCGACGGACCGACCCAGTCGACGAGCACGACGACCCACTTCTTCTCGTAAATCGAGAAAGACTTGCCCGAGCCCGAGCCCACCTCTACCTGATACGAACTGAACGAACCTCCTGGAGCTTAGGCGAGAACGTGCATTCGAGCCCGTCCGTCGCCCGTCCGCCGGTCTGAAAATAAGAAAATGGCCCCCCCACTCGCGTGTCTCTGTGCCGCCGGTTTTTTCTCGTAAGTTATGCTTCTTTTATTATCATTTGCTTCGATGCTTCTTCTCTCTATTCCTGGATGTTGGTGAGCTGTAGCCTTATTTATTTACGTTTTTATATATACGCACACGTATATATATATATTTTTTCTCTTTTTCTTCTTCTTCTTCTTTTTCTTTTTTTCATCCCCCTTTACTATCTTTCTAGCCGTAAAAGTAGACATTTCTTCTTCTTCTTCTTCTTCTCATTTTCTTTTTTTTTTTTTTTATTTTTGATTTTTATCTTTTTAATTTTTTTCTTTCACCATCACACGTGTCTTGGAGATTTGGGGCATGTATGCACGTAAAAGGAAAAAGAAAAGAAAAGAAAGATATATATATATATATATATATAAAGAAAAAAATAGAACAACCCCCGTAGAAATCCTTCGCAATCACTATGAAAATCTTTTGAGAGAATTCTTCTTTCTCTCTCTCTCTCTCTCTTTTTTTTCTCTCTCTCTCTCTCTCTCTTTCTCATTCGCTCTCTTTCTCTTTTTCTGTCTGGCCTGTTTTGCTGATACACGTAGATCCAACGTTATTCATTATCGTGCGTGTCTGTGTCGTTTGTTACCTTTGTTAGTTTCCTTTATCTTTTTGTTTTTGTTTTTCTTCTTTGGTCTCATTTTTCTATTTTTTTGTTCTTTTTCTTTTTTTTTATAAAACGGCACGCGATATCGTCGAATGTCGGATTGTCATTTTATCATTCTTCGCGTGGAACGTATCGTACGAAGATTTTTAACGTAGTTAGATCGTACTAATAGCTCGTTACTCCTAATACTAATTTATTTTGATCTTTATTTTTATTTTTTCATCTTCTTTTCTTATTTTTTTTTTTTTTTAAACATAAATCACTCTTTCCCCCACGATCGTGATGGAAAAGTAGTTTTTATTTTCTTTTTATTATTATTACTTATCTACTTATTTATTTTTTTATTTTTATTTTTATTTTTATTATTCCTTTTTTAATTTCATTCATTTGTAACAACGAATAAGATAATTCCATAACGATAAAGATAAATTGATCGGATTGAAAGAAGTCGCGATTATAGATCAATCAAGACTCTGATTATTTCGCTAAGATCATAGTTTATCGATCGTCGACGATCCTAAAAATCAAACGATCAAGACTTCATTATATTCAATCACATTTTATTTCATATGTAGGTTCATCAAAAAGTCATTATCGTTGTTACTTATAGTCTCTTTTAAGTAGAATTGATCTTTCATTTTCGAATTCAATCGTCCACGTTCCTACCACTAGAATTTTTATCTTAACTCTTGTTTCGTTCGCTGAGGTTTCATCTGATTTGCTAACGTTACCTGAGCATATAAAAAAAAAAAACAACAACAATTAAACGAAAAAGCAAAAAAAAAAAACAAGCAAAAAGAAAAGAAAGCTCTACGAAAAAGCTAAGAGAAAGATATTTTGATTTTACGAAAAGAGAACAAAAAGAAGGAAGTAAGAAAACAAATAATGGTAAAAAAAAAAGTCTAAAGAAAAAGGGAATCAAGAAAAGGAAAAAAAAAACAGAAAAATCGAAAAACGTGAATGTATCGATATCACACGCTTATCCGCTTGGCCTTGCCGGTTCTCTCATTCGGTACCACCATGTGTATACATATATATATGTATACACATACACACCCTACCACTGCTACTTCTCTCGTAATCCAGTATTGTTCTCATAATGACAAAACTTATCTCTTGTCTCTTTTGTACACGAGTCATTCTGTGATGATTCGTCGAGTCTTCGCGCGTCATCCTTATCGAGCCTACAATTTCCTACACGCAGCCTGCTCGAGAGACCTGGACGCTTTTTTATACATATATATATTTTTTTATATATATATACAATATATAATATATATAAATACATATATAAAAAATATATATATAATACATACATACCAATACATATTATCTCGCTTTGTAAATCAAGCGGAAACAATATTATAAATAAATAAAAATGGACGATGTTGGTCCAAATGATATTGATATATAATATAAATCTCGTATATTTCACGTATACATAAATATATATATACATGTATCCGTATATATATATATATATATATATACATATATATATATTTATATTTATTATTTCAGACTCATACCGAACCACCAAGTTCCTGGTGTTCGACTAATAGCAGCAGCTTTCGTCACAGCGACTCATCCTTGTATCCAGACTCACTCAATCAAGAAACATCCTCAGTCACCGGCTCAACTCGCGTTGAATTTATACTCGGCTCCTCTGCACGATGTTTCAGGCCAACCTCAACTTGGCCTCATCGATATTTTGACAGCATCGATTCTGCCGACATGATACCCGAGAGTCTGTTAACCGATGAGTTTCCATTACGTTGCGGCGAAGCTATGGCGGAACGTGACTCTCTCGAATGTCATCCACTTTCGAGCGAAGGATGATCGAAAGACGAATTTTAATACGTCGATACATTTTTTTCTCCTTTCCTTTTTCTTCTTTTCTTTCTTCTTCTCTTTCTTCTTTTCTTTTCTTCATCTTTTTATTCTTTTATTTCAAATTTTCTTCTTTTTCTTCATTAATCGTTGAACGTTTTAA
>NC_066595.1:2457500-2567500 GCF_905475345.1 Vespula vulgaris | reverse complement strand
TAGGGGGTATAGGGGGTGGGTTAAAAAAAAAAAGAGAACGATTTCGTAAAAAATAATAAACGTATTCTTTTTTTTCTTCTTTTTCTTCTTCTATTAATTTATTCATTATTTTTTCTTCCTTTTTTTTTTTTTCTTCCCTTCCCCCAAGCAATCGCATTTTGAGAGATACCGATTTGACAATCACGAATGAGTTTTTTTTTTCTTTTTCTTTTTCTTTTTTTTTTTAATTTTTATCTCTTCAAAGAACCAAAGTGTCAGCGAGATTGCAATCGTTCGTGCTTGAAACGATAATGTTAATGTAAAAATTCGAGAATTATTATTGTTGTTATTATTTCTCTTTTCTACTTTTTTGTTCTCTCTCTCTCTTTTCTTCTTTATGTTCGTTGCCAAGCGAAACCAATTCGTTTGCACGGTCACGATCTTCTTTTAATAACTCTTCCTCTTTTTTTTCTCGCAACGAAAAGCAAACAGTAATTTTTTTTCTATATTTTTCTTTATTAACGTCATCGTCGCTCGAATTTATCGTAAGTGAAAAAATTTTTCTTCGATGGATTCCTTTTTTTCTTTTCTTTTCTTTTCTTTCCTTTCTTTTTCCTTTTTTTTTTCTTATTCCCCTCGATCAAATCTGCCGTTAAAAATTTTCTTTTCCACTCGTTAGACGTTTAACACCAACTGACTTATCTGTTTTTTTTTTGTTCTTTACTTTCTTCTTCTTTTTTCGAAAATTAAATAATGTAAAAAGGAAAAAAAAATTGATCTCAAAACGTCGGATATCCGAAACAATCATTTCTGTTTTTTGTTTTGTTTCCTCAGTTTTTTTCCTTGTATTAATTTCCTTCCTTAATCAATCTTTTTCGACAGAAATTGTTGGTCATCTGTTAGATATATCAAAGATCGATCGTAATCATCGCATTAGTTACAAATTATCGACTTCCGATCGATATTGAATAACCTGTACAAGGGAGATTTTAAATCGCGTTAATCCTCTTTCGGAGAAAGAAAGAGAAAAAAAAAAGAGAAACAAACAGTGAAAAAAAAAGGGAAGAAGAAGAAGAAGAAGGAGAAGAAGAAGGGTCAAAAAAATAAAAAAAAAGTATCATTCAGACGTACGTATATATTTTAAGGGGGTGTCATCGTTAAAAAGAAAAGAAAAGAAAAAAAAAATGATGTCTATTAATTAATGTACAACACGTATTACATACGATTGAATGACATATCGCAATCGACCGATTGTCCGTGGGTCTTATCTTGTCCTCGATGATATTATTGAAGAGTCTACAACCGTGAAAACTTCCGGATATTGTCCGAAGGTTGAAATATAAGGTTGATAGAGGTGGAGAGGATAGGAGGAGGAAGACGGAAGCGGACTTTCAAGCGTCGGCGTCGTTTTCAAAGAATTCAACCGAGATGGCCGAGAAGATGTGAGATTATTCTCGTATTTCTATCTAAGAAGAAGAGCCAATCTCTTATCTGTATCCTCATATTGCATTCTTATTCGATGACAGGCTTAAAACGAAAGAGAACGTCGAGGGGATCGATGGTTCCCTATCGGAGAACGTACAAACTTATGATTCTTTTTCAACTCAACAGGATGAACTAAAAATTTCGTAGGATTATCTTTATTATATATATATATGTGTGTGTGTGTGTATTTTTTGTTTTGTTTTTATTCTTTTTTTTGTAATTATTGTTTTTATTTGATCACATTTAGAAATCATTTTCCAAATGAGAACGAAATCGAAATTCTTTGAAATTTAAAATGAGAATAGAATCTAACGATAGTATTGATTGTTATATTATGTTGTCTATGTATCTATATGATTTTCAGGGACTTTAGTGCTTTTATACATATAATGAAGGTAAGCGTAACCGCCGGTATCCTCTTCATGCCTAATACGTTTCGAAAAACCGGCTACGTGATGTCCGTCATTTGTGGTCTCCTTACTGGTGTGATTTACATGCACAATTCTGTCGTTCTGGTACGTGACATGCTACGTTATACATGTCCGACGAATCGATAAAGCTCGTTCGATCTTCCATATGTTTGTTTAATTTTCTTTCTTCTTTTTTTTCTTTTTTCTTTTATATCGTCATTTTTTAATTTCAGTTTTTGTTAAACTTCTTCACTCTTATTTTTTATTTTTTTTTTCTTCAATCAAGTATGAAAGATATATATATTTTTTTTATTTCATTATTTATTATATCAGGAAATTATATTTGTAATATCATTAATATCAATTATTAATATATATATTTCAATATATAATTAAAATAATGTTAATGTCTCAATTGTCGATATAAGTTAACGCAGTAATACAATTTTCGTTTGCTCATGAAACGAAAAAAAGAAGAAAGCAAAAATGATAAGTCCCACGTTAAGTCTAATCGAAATTGACGACGAAAGTAATTCTTATGAGTCATGCCTTTTGTTCTTATTTGTTATATCAAATTCATGATGGAACGTAAAATATAGAGTAAAAGGAAGCAAAAGTATTTCTCTCTTTTTCTCTTTTTCTTTCTTTTCTCGAATTTTTTCGAAACGTTATTATCGAATCGTTAATTTAAAAATTGTCGAAACGTTGATTTAATATCAATGACATTTCCGTGCCAAATAATAATAATAGTAATATTTATTACGTGTACCTCGAAATGTGAAAACCAGCGCAGCGACATTTTTTTTTTTTAATTTCCTTTTTCTGTACATATATATATATATATGTGTGTGTGTATGTGTATATATATATATATATATATATATATATATATATATATTCATTTGTATAAATTTTTTTTCTTCTTCATTCGTTCACAGGTGCAGTGCTCTCAGATATTATGCCGTCATCATCGTTTGCCAAATTTGGATTTAGCTCAGACCGTCGAGGTCTCATTTCTTACGGGTCCCGAGAATACGCGTTGGTGTGCTAGAGGCTTTGCAATCTTCACGAACATTATCATATGCTTCATCCAGTATTCAGAAGTCGTGATATACATACTTTACGTAGCCAGTTCCTTTCAGCAGGTAACACACGAATCGTCCTACACTCGTACACACCTACACCCACACACATTATATATATATATATACACACACACGTGAATACGTATATGCAGGATGACTCATTTCAATCGATACGAACGAGGAGAAACTGATTAAAAAAAAAAAAAAAAAAAAAAGAACGTATATATGCATATATCGTTGATTATTAACAGGCACAAAAAAAAAATAAAAAGAAAAAGAAAAAAAAAATGGAGGAAACGCACGAAGAAGTTTTTACGTTGGGTTTTTTTTTCGCCTGTATAATATAAGTACGTTTTATGACGTTTCGGTTTACGACGGTAATATAACTTGATCCACGTAAAAAAGATTGTCCTTATTAGGTAAAATGATGTAACGTCAATACGATATGTAAATATTTAAAAATGAGAAAGTATAATACGTACGCTTTCGTGCATGATTATCTTTCAACGAAAATTATCATTGTTCGGATCTATAACATTTTATTTGTATTTATATACGTTTCTTTGATCGACGTTGTTTCTTGATATTTTGTTGATGTCGATGAAACGGTTTCATTTTTATAAAAGAGATATTCTTTATTTATCAATAACAAATCACGTATGAATATTCATATATATATATATATGAATGTTTATCCATTTTTATCCATTTATTAAAAAAAATGTTTTCACAATCGTCTGCTTATAATCGGTATCGTTTTATCGATTGACTATTCGTGATTGGCTATCGTCGAAAGTTTATTAATATTATTAAAAGTAGAATTAACGCATTACAGAATGAAGAAAATCGGTGACATTAAAAATAAAAACAAAGATGGGAAAAAATACAAGAGAGAAAAAAACAAACTCGTTTTTCGTTCAATAAACACAACAACCGACTCGTAATTTCTCGTATATTTTTTCTTTTTCTTTTTTTTTACCATCAGGCTCCCCCTTTCGATAATGTCAATCAAAACCTGTATTCTTATCTCTTCTATCATTAAGTATATACATATATATATGCATTTATATATACACAATATTATATGCATCTAATATATATATATATATATGCGCAACGAAAATGAATAAATACACTTTGATTTTATTATAATATTAATTTAATTTCACAGGTAATCGAATATTACGGAAACATCGTAATGAACATTAGAATGTATGTGTTGATATTTTTTCCAATTTATTGTTGCCTGATACTCGTGCCTAATTTCAAATACCTGGTGCCATTTTCTATCTTCGGTACAATCTTCTTCATCATCGGGATAACGATCAGCTTGATTTATTTTCTCGAAGATTTTCCAAGCCTGAAACGTCTCGATGCTTTCACAAACGTTCGCTCGGTCCCAATGTTTCTCACTATATTTATTTACGCTCTGCACAATATTACAATATTGCTGCCATTAGAAAACATAATGCATAATCCAACTAATCTACCAAGATTGATAATCATTTCCACGTTATTTAACACGATAATTTATATCATCTTTGGTTTTTTGGGATACAACAAATACAAGGATACCTGCGACACCGTGATCAAGAATTTGCCTCTCGACGAAGTGTGAGTGTATTTTATTCTTAGAAAATAAATATGTTTGTGTATTGCTCATGAGAATGATAACGCACTTCGAGATACCGATGTGGAATTATTTATTCGCGATTGAACAAAAAAAAAAAAAAAGAAAGAAAAACGCAGGAATGAAATCGCAGCGAACTATTACAAATACTTAGACGATAAAAAGAACAACGAGATAGATAAAGTGAACCGTGCATTCTTTGCAATGAACGCATTTAAACCATCTTCGATTTTCAATGAAATTCGATTATCTACAACGCAACGTCTAACGATTTATATAAACCATCTAGGAACCATGATAAAATGGTTTCGATGGTTTTGAAAAAATCTATTCACGCAGTGATATCGTCTATGATTGAATTCATGAATAAAATAAATTCGAATTATTTTTTTATATGAATCTGAAACAATGTGGTTCGTAGATGATGGATAACGTGTATATGAATGAAATGGTTTTAATGATTTTTAAATGAGTCTACGAAATGGTTCGTCAATGATTCATAACTTTCATGAAAGAAATTTTATATGAACGTATAAAGTGGTTCGGTTAAAGATTGGTTACCTATATATGAATAACATGATTCAATGAATTGTAAGTCATACTAATAATTCGTCAATGTATTATATTAATTTTGATGGAATGATCAATGATCAATTAGTTTGATCAATCGACCATTAAATTATTTTATTATATTTATTCTATCGTTTTATCGTATACCGTTATCATTTAATATTTTTTGTGCATTAGAATATCGAACAATGTATGGTGGAATTTATGGATGATATTTCAACGAAAAAAAAAAAAAATGTATTTTAAGGTGCAATTAACAATGTTACGTAAATCTTAAATATTAACGTTATTAAAAGAAAGTTATAATTACTATTTCCGAATAATTTATATCGACTTAGATCGAATGCGTTGATATGAACTAACGTTATAAAGAAAATAGAGAAAAAAAAATTGCATCTTCATATACCACTATTGTTCGTATCATATATAATTAATTGTCCAAAATAATTCGAAATTTATTTTGAATTTTTTGTAGTTAAGAAACAATAAGTCGATAATGATTTTTCTTTTTCTTTTTATTTTAATTCTTTCTTCTTTTCTTTTTTTATTTCTTTTTAACGTTACGATATCGATCATTTATGTCCTACAATTCGATCGATAGAATTGGAACGCACGCGGACATATTTGTTTATCTTTTGTTAGAACACTTACTCCGTAATTTTCCTTTTGAGAAAGATTGTCTCTAAAACCTTACGACATTTCGCGGTTTACAAACGTCTCGAGTTTATTCGCTTTCAAACAAAATCGTATCAATAATAATCGGCTTATCAACGAGCTCGACCGCATTCTTAATGTCTCCCTCTAAGAACTCATTCATTAGACACATTTTTCATTCTGTTATATGTCGAACACATATTTTGTTACACGTGGATTTAATGACGTGGCTCCAGTTATCGATCGATTAAAAAAAATTATCTTTTCTCTGCAATGACGGTAAAGGAATCTTTTCTAAAGAACATTTTAGATAAGATTCGACGATACAAATGTTTGCGTTGTTGATCAATACTCGTATATCGTGCATTTTTAGTACGTCGATCAATAATATAATTGAAATAAGAAATTATCTTATCTGATTTTAATGCATTATATACAAGATACATATACATATACATGTATATATAAAATATAGATATACAATATTTAATTATTAAATAATTAATATATTATTATTATAATATTTATTGGCATAATACTAATTAACATAATAATAATTTATTTTAATATATTATCTTTTATCATATTAATATTATTATAGATAACGTATAATTTTATAATATTGTAATATATATATATATATATATATTACATTTAATTTATTACAAAATTTTGCAGATTAGCCGAAATTGTGAAGATTGGCATTTCGATGAGCATACTCTTTTCGATCGGTATAAATTATATCATACCTGTTCAAATAATCTGGCCGATAATAATGCACTTTACCGGTGTTAATTATCGTTATGAAATCCTCTTTCGTTTGGTTGGTATTGCATTGCTAGGTAAGTTACTTTTAAAACAAACGAAAAGAATAATCAGTTGCGTCTGGGTTGAAGAGAATAAACGAAATAATAATTAAAAAAAATAAATAAATAAATAAATCGATTGATTGAAAAAAAAAAATAGAGAGAGGGAGTGCAAAGACGTGAATACAATTGTCGATCTCGCAGCAATCATGGCAATCGCAATTCCACGAATGATTCCTCTTACTGGCCTTCTCGCTGCCTTGGGCATGACGAGTACCATATTGTTTATTCCCATGTTGATAGAGATCAATACCAAGTGGCAGGAAGCAACATACATTTTATATATCAAGAATGGATTTCTATTCATCATTTTTCTCCTCGTTTTGGTAATATAAATAGCGTATTTGACTCATATCGATTGTGTACATATATATATATATATATATGTATATATGTAACAAGTTAAAAATAGTTTTCAATGATATATTTCAATGTATGTATATAAGTATATAAGTACATGTATCTATGTAAGTATATACAACATGGATACGTGTACTACAGTTAAGTATGTATATGGTATCTTGACCCTCTTCTATGGCCTTCCGTAGAACAGTGAACTGACATCAATGTCAAAGAGGCGTAAAAGAAAAATTTACTTTTCTTTTTTGTTATATTTTTTTTTCTCTCTTTTTGTCTTTTTTTTTAACAGTTTATATTTGATTCACGTGTTTTTTTTTTTTTTACGTTTAGAGATACGTCGAATGAACGACATGATTGCAAGAATGATATTTCACGAGGAAACGGAATATAATTAATAATGATTTATTTTGTTCATATTTCATATTTATTAATAATAGTAATAATAATTATGAGTGATAAATGAATTATAATTGATAGATCTTGTGTACACTTGATTATCTATATACATACATACATACATACATATATACACACACATATATATATGTAATAATAATTAATAAAATTTGATAATATAATAATAAATATTACAATATTATAATATTTGTTATTATTAATAAAATACATATTTCATATAAGAATTATTATTATTATTATTATTATTAATATTATAATTATCAATTATTAGATTTTTGGTGCCATAGAAAGTTTGAGTACAATTATAGTGAATACCGAGAGTATAACTAGTTGCTGAGAATTTTTTTAAATGAAGAAAAGATATGAATATTGAGATCTCTCGATCGCGATATAACGACGAGTGAGTGGAGAGAGTGAATATGTACGTAAGTATGTACTGCGATTACATAAGAAAGTGAACCGAAAAACGTGATTGAACATGCCTCTTTGAAATCGATTGCATGCACTAAAGAAGGAAACACGTGCACGAGATATGAAATCGAACAAACATCGATTGTGATTAAAGAAAAAATAAAAAAAAAAAAAACAAGGAAAAATAAAAAAAATCGAAGAGAAAAGAAGGAAGAAAAATATAAAAATTGTTTTTCCAATTTGATAAATTATTTGTAACCGAGAGAATAAAAGGAAAATATTGTATTATATAAAAAATCAAATATAATAAAATTTACGATACAATAATATATAAATCCGTATTGATATATATATATATATATATATATATATATATATATATATATACACATGTACCTATTTATCTACATAAATATATATTTAATATTTGTAATCTTTTATTATACATGTATTATGTGTGTGTATGCGTGTAATATTATATCTAATAAATTATAAATAAATATCTATCTAATAAATATTATATATAATATCTATAATATTTCTTCATACAGATATTACACACACACACATATATATATATAATAAAAAAAAGAAAAAGTTCATAAATAAATAAATAAATAAATAAATAAAAGACATTAAACTAATCATGTATTTTGTATAATAAAATAAAATTTTATAATAAGAAAAATAGAGATAGAAAAAAGTATAGAGAGAGAGAGAGAGGGGGGGTAAACAAAGAAAGAGAGAGGAGATTGACCGAGAACCCAAGAGAAGAAAAGGACAAAGAACAAGACTCGCATTCGGTTAGAAGAAAAAACGGGAAGGTGAAAGGGAGCGAACGAGTTGCACCCAATGTAAGATCGTGGACTCGAGTTAATCGCAGTCAAGCAGTCGTCCTACTATCTCGCGTTTGTTAACAAAAAATCAAAGAGAAAGAAAACAAATTTCGTTGCTTCAAAATTATGAACGATCGGTATCCATCTTTCGTTTCTTGTCTCTCTTTTTCTTTTTTTATTTTCTTGAAGCGAGATTAAGAAAAATCTCTTTCATAAAAAATATAAAATACGATAAATCAACGACGTATACAATAATTCTTAAAACACATTGATCTTTCTCTTTAATCCACCCACGTGCACACAAACACGCAAACGACAATAAATTATTTATCAATCAAAACGATATTATAATCTCTCAAAAATATCGCGATAATAATAATAATAATAATAATAATAATAATAATAATAATAATAATAATAATAATAAAATAAAAAATAAAGCAAACAGTGATATTATAAACTAGTGTTGAATAAAAAATAGTGAAAGAAAAAGGACAAATAAAAGATTGAAAAAAGGAATTAATAAAAAAGAGAGAGGAAGAGAGAAAGAGAACAGAAAAGAAAGTAACAACACCATAACTAATAACGACTAATATCGATAACAATATTAATAAAAAAAAAAACGAACAACAAATGATACAGTTTCACACAGTGATGTCGCAAAAAATAAGTGTCGAAGAATGAAAAGCGCGCGATTAAAAAAAAAAGACAAAAATAAATAGAAGATAAGCAAAAGGAGCAGAGAAAGTGAGGAAAAGGAGGATAGAGAGAGAGAGAGAGAGAGAGAGAAGAGCGAGAGTGTGAACGTAGTGGTGGGGGAGATAATTGAAAAAAAAAGAAAAAAAGAAAAGAGAGAGAGAGAGAGAGAGAGAAAAGAAAAAATTATAAATAAACGCAAAAAAGAAAAGAAAAAGAAGAAGATAAAAAAGAAAGAAAGAAGGGAGAGGAGAAGAGAGGAGAGGAGAGGAGAGAAGAGGAGAAATGTTTGAGGAAAGAGTGTGAGATAAATCGTTTCTACCTACCGATCAACGGCCAATAGAAGGACAGAAGAGAGGGTCGATCGATCGATGGGTACTCGTGGATCTCGATCCCCACTTCTTGTTTGCTTGCACCGTTCCATCAAGGAGTAAGTTAGCGTAGCGCTGGGTGCTCCGCGTTGTCTGTCGACGGTAGTCATTCACGTGCGGTGCCTACACCTCTCTATCTCTCGGTATATATAAACCTGCCTAACGTCGAAGAGGTTGCCCAGTCGCGTTGCGTTTCTCTTAACGGAATCAAAACTCGAACGGATTGAATCGTCGGTCCGTCCGTCCGTTCGTTAGTTTGTCTATCTATTTGTCTATCTATTTATCTATATATATGTATCTATTTTAAAATCATTTCGATCGTTCTACGTTCAATCATGTATCAATGACGTAACGTAATAATTATCGCGATATTATTATTTGTTATTATTGTTATTTTTATTGTTGTTTTTGTTCTCTCTCTTTTCTCTTTTTCTTTTTCTTTTTCTTTTTCTCTTCTTTTCTTTTCGTACGAAATATTTTCTTTCTCTCTCTCTCTTTCTCTCTTTCTCTCTCTCTGTTTTATCCTCTCTTGTATCTATTTCCGAATAAAAACGAAAAGAACGACGAATTTTATTCTTGAAATCTCTCGTGACTCTTTTACGAGTATTTGCCGTGTCGAAGATAGGATAAAAGTTTTGAGTAAGATCGGGTCACGTGAGCTCCACCTATTACACCTGTTGCATCGAAACGAAGATCAATAATTTTGTGGTCCTACGAATATCGAGATACTACTGCTGTTATTGCTACTACTACTACTATTACTACTACTACTACTGTTGCTGCTGCTGCTACTGCTGCTGCTACTGCTGTTACTGCTGTACTAATATTACTACGTTACTATTACTACGTTTTACTACGACAAAGAACGGTGACTCTGTTACGTCGTAACTGCATCAACGGTGCTTTCTCTCGTGCGTCATCGTGAACGAGCGAGAACGTTGCCCCGTTCACAACCCTCATTTCGAGAGATCGATATCAACGAAAGAAAAAGAAAAAAGGAAATGCGGAGGAAAAGATTATTCGACGGATTATCTAACGATTAATAAATCTACGTATATCGATTGATATTCGATTAATTTAAATAAATAAAATATATATATATTCTTCAATACTTTCAATCGATCCCGATCGATAGAATTCAACGAGGAAAATAATTTTGATATTTCGATTGATAGGCAATTATTTTAGAGAAGAAATTTATTTTCGTATCTCGCAGCATCTGTGATACATACAACAGTAAGTATATTTTATTATTTTATTATTTTATGATCGCACTGATTATGTATGTATCTATGTATGTATGTATCTATGTATGTAGGTATGTGTATATATGTATGTATGTATGTGCATATTTGTGGGAACGTGCAAATTCTATTACCGTTCTAACTATTGTTAGTAGCATTTCTTATCTCTTTGTAAGATCGAGTTTCTAACGCACGTTCTAAGAAGACTTTTCCATTAGTTTCTTAAACCACCTTAAATCAACGACAGTTTCTCAAATCTATTCTGATTTAATTCACTAAATCATTCATTCATTTATTCGTTCGTTCATTCTTTTATTTAACCATTCTCGCAACAGTTGAACAAACATGACAATGACAATATTTGAAATTCTTTTTGTTACTATTGACATCGACATTTTTGTGAAATGTATCATCAAATTATTACGAATCCTTGGTAAACGATGAATTAATTTCTTTTGCTTTTCTTTTTTTATAAATTTTCTAACATGCTTGTTAGATAGAATCATTATGACAGAATTATTTCTATTTTTTCTCTTTTTCTTTATTTTCATTCTACTTTTTTCTTTTTCTTTCTTTCTTTCCTTCTTTTCTTTTCCTTCTTTGTTTTTTTTTTTTTTTTTTAATTCGTCATCGTATTAATCCGATATTTCACTCGCCTTTTTTTACTTTCTTTTCTTGTTCACTTTTTTTTTCCATTCTTGCTAGTACATTTTTTTTCATTTTCTTGCTTTTTTATTCTTGCTAGTTCATTTTTTATTCATTTTTTTTTTTTCTTACACGAATGAATCATTTTAACAAATTAACTTACCAATATATTCATTTTGTAAATTATATTTCGTTTCTAATCGAAAATATGCAACTTCAACTACTCGATAGTCCCTCTTTATTATCATTAATTCAATAATCGTTACCATGCTGAAGTATCGCTTCGTGATAAGAAACATCACGATATCATTTTCATTTGTTCACTTATGTCTTCTACATATGAATATGCATATCTACATAGATTCATTTTCCTTTCGTTTGTTATATATATGTATATATATACATTGTACATACGTAAGTAAGTACATATGACGACTGTTGAGAAACCTTCGTTACGCAAGAATCGCTCAAAAGTTCAAGGTTTTTACATCAAAGACTATACATGTAGGAGACTCTGTCGTTTTCTTATCAAAAAAATCAATTTGACAAATTTTCAATCAATCAATCTTTCTCTTTCTCACTTTCTTTTTTTCTCTCACTTACTTTTTCTATCTCGAAAAAATACTTTCTATATAATCGACACCATTGGACAAAGAACGTTGATAGCAAACGTTAAAAAAGCTTCTTATCATTTTTATGAGTTAGAAACAAATTACCTCATATATATATATATATATATATACACACATACACATATTTAAATATATATATATATATTTAGATATATATATACATATTTATATATATTTATACACACACACACCCATATTCGAAAATTTTTATTTAATTATTATCTATCCATATATATATATATATTTATTTATTTATAAATTTTATTAAAAGTTTTTTAAATAAAAAAGAAATATTATTAAAAGTTAATACATGCGACAACAGATACGTATAATATAACAATCGATTAGTCTCGTAACAAAAATTTTCTGTTAGATAGAACAGAACAGAAATTTTTAACATAAAATATACAAAAAGACGGAAACGGAAAGAAACTGCATAATTTTGCATATTTATTGTTCTAAACCAAGAAGATACGAACCAGTGAAAAAGTCGGAAAGGAGGGACGAGGTTAGAGAAAAGATTTATGAGCATTCTTCGAACATGTTATCTCGTGTTAAACCACGTAGACGTTCGTAAGTACTTACTTACATACGTTCGTACAAGAGGATATCAATCGTATATGATAAGTTTAAATAATAATCGTTTTTTAAAATTAAAAATTGGATTAACGATCTAAGTACATTGACGGACTAATTGATAAAATAATAGAATAATAATATAAATACATAGTTCACGAGAACTAATGCATTTAATGCATTTAAATAAACATTCAAATAGTTTGACAAAAAATATAACAATTCCTAACGATGTTCTAACGATAGATTAAGATACGATGATACAATTAATAATCATTTATTAGATACTAATTCGAAATCGAAAAATGAAATTCTCTATTAATCTTGATTTTAAATTAAAAAACTTCCCAATTACATGGAATAAAAATAATAATGATAATGATAATAAGAATTCAGAAATATACATTGTGTGTATATATGTCTGTGTGTGTAAAAAATGAATGGGTGTGGGTGTGTATCTCATAATAAATATTTTATCAGTATTCGTGCTTTTCGTTGTCACTTTTCGAAGGTATCAATCGATTATCTTGAAGAAGTACGCGATTAGCTATATTTTATCATAATTTTTAAGATAACAAACACGAAGTTCGATGCTATACTGATTATATCAATATATTTACTTTACGTCATTGATATATATACATATATTTATATATGTATCTATATACACACTTGTGTGTGTGTGTGTATGTCGATGCATATTTTTTTTTTAATTTCTATCATTTAATATCGCACGGATATGTGTCATTAACATTGTGTGCAATAATTAGCGTCGTAAGAGGCACGGTTCATGATTTATTATACAATTAGGTGCAATGCGTTTTTTATTTATTAAAATGAGAAAAGGGCGGGGCAAAAAAAAAATAATGAGAGGAAGAATCTTTTCATAGTATGATTCATTCGAATTGTTTTCATCTCTGTATTTACTTCGTCCTGGATCGATCGATTATCGAATCGATATCTCACATTCCCAAACATCGATTGATAAACTTTATCTGAAATACTCGAGATGTTATAGCGATAACATTTTGATTGAAAAATTTTTTTACGTAGATGAGACGAACTTTTAGCTAATTCCTAAAATGATCAAGACGAAAGATTTAAAAAAGTTTTTATTTTTACACTTTGATAGTACTGTCAACGATCTTTCACGAGGAAATGTTCGAACCAATCGAATTTCTTTCTTTTTTTTGTCCTTCTCCGTTTATTTATCTTTTAATCTTCATATAAATTTGATACGCGGATAATACAATAATTTCATATAATTAATTTAGTAATTTAATTTTTATTTAAAAACAAATATATATGCTTTTCAACTACGTTGAATTTTATTTAAAAAAAAAGATATATATATATATATATGTGTGTGTGTGTGCGTTGGACGTATTTAATTTAGTTGTTTATTAAATTTCGTATAAACGATTATGAAATTTTTCTATTATTTTTTTTCAAAATGTAATAATGATATTGGTTTCTTACTCATAAAAATTTTACTCGTAAAAATTTCTATAAGTAAATCGTGAATCGAATAGAAAGAAACGTATCGTTCGTTTGTTATAAAAAAGATATTTGCATTAAAAAAGATTTAAATGTATATATATTTTCTTCTTCTACTTTCTTAGAACAATCATCATGGGTAAAATGGAAAAGGAAGCAGAATCCAACTCGATGAAGGATTTTAACAGCAGGTAATGAAACAACGTATTTTATCTCGATTTCAATTTCGTTCTGTAATTTCATTAGCAACGAAGAGAAACGTAATTAATAAGATAGCAATTTTTTGATATTATATCTCTGGACAAGTAGTTGTTAATAAAGTATGATTTTCGATTAGATAAAGGTTATCGATCGATCGAGACATTTAAATCGATCGTAGGATCATAGGAGATGCGTAGAATAATTTTTTCTTCTTTTTTTTTTTCTTTATCGCGAGACGAAATATATTTAAAATTCGTCTGTATCAATACATACGTTTGATCAACGATTAATTTGATAAAATGATGTAATTAATTCGTCTTCTTTCATTTATTTTATTTTATTTTTTTTTTTCTTTCCGATCAGCACGAAGATCGCAGCGATTTCGGTCGGCGATTACAACGAAAAAGATGAGTTTTACGATCCTTTCGAAAACAGAGACAAGAAGCACACCAATTCGTAAGTTAAATTGATTTATATCTAAAAAAAAAATTTATTTTTATTTTTATTATAATTTCTTTTTTCCTCTTTTCATTTTTTGTCTTCATGATCATTGATGCTCGTCTATAAGATTTAACATGAGATAGAAATTATGTCTTAGAATATCGATCGAATTATATATGAAATTCTTCTTAATCTATATTTCTGAGAATTAACGAATGTCAGATAATAAAAGTATAATTAATCATTTTGTCATTATCTTCGAATATCTCAGATTTATTAAGTTTAGATAAAATTTTACAATTACAATCGATTGAGTTTGTACGGTCCGAAAGAACGTTTTCTTTTTCGATTTAAATTTATACATTTTGATTGTAATCAAGATAAACAATTTTTCTTAACAAAATTTCTTAAAAAAAGAAAAGAAGGAGTAAGAAAAAAATAAAAAAGAGAACAATTCACATTGAATAATATCAGAATTGTATTAACTCTGGCTAGTAAGATTTGTGCTTTGGAAGAACCAAAAAAAAAGAAAAAAAAAGAAAAAAGAAAAGAAAAAACGAATGAATAAATAGACAAACAAATAAATAAAAAAATAAAAAAAGGTGTCGAAAAATTGAACGTATGATTTACAGCGATTTAGGTTCGTTGGCTCATCTTTTGAAATCTTCGCTTGGTACCGGCATTTTGGCCATGCCTAATGCCATAAGAAACGGAGGTTTGATAATCGGTGGATTAGGGACGATAATCATCGGTATGATATGTGCTCATTGCGTTCACATATTGGTACGTTCGTCTCATATACTCTGCAAACGTACGAAAACACCAAAGATGACTTATGCTGAGACAGCCTATGCTGCTTTTCTCTGTGGACCTAAAATTTTAAAACCTTGGGCTAATGCAAGTAAAATATTTGTAAACACGGCACTTTGCGCGACCTACATTGGTGGTGCATGCGTTTACATCGTATTCATTGCTACAACGATCCATCAGGTTAGTTGGTAGATCCAATTAATTCGTCATTAAAATTTATCTAATCGTTCGTTAATAACATGTTTCGTCTGTTATAACATTCCTTTTTTTTTCTTTCTTTTATCGTTAAACTCAATCTCGATCGTTAAGAATTTATTACGTATTTTACAGAAATTTAATATATTTTCTATATATATATATTTCTTCTCTGTCGTTATTTCTTAAAAGTGAGATACTTTTGATTATCTCAAATATATGTATTATCAGATAATTCAGTCTCGTCATTCAATCTCTATCATTAATTTTTACAATTATTTACTATAATTAATTAAATATCTATACCTTCGAATTAGATCGTCCTATCGGATAATAATAAATTTATCGAGATGTTCATTTTCATTCGTCAATTTCTCTAGTTTTTTATAATTAGATATACGAAGTTTAAAGATATAAATATTCTTTATAGATTGCCGAGTATTATAACGGGCACAATACAATAAACAAAGGTTCTTTGATGCTAGCATTGATACCAGCAGTGATTTTATTAGGACAAATACGAAATTTGAAATACATGGTACCATTTTCAATGGTGGCGAACGTCAGCATGATGGTTGGTTTCTCGGTTACGTTATATTATATTTTCAAAGACCTTCAACCTATTCAAAACGTCAACATGTTTTCGGAAACGGAACAATTACCAATTTTCTTCGCTACTGTTGTATTTGCCATTGAAGGAATCGGTGTGGTAAGTTAGTTCGTCAGATTAAAAAGCGTCTTTGTCTTACGTAATTTCATTATTAAAAATAAAAGGAAGAATAAGAATTTTTTTTTTTTTTTTCTTTTTTTTTCGATCGAAATCTCTTTAGGTAATGCCAGTGGAGAACAGTATGAAAACGCCACAACATTTTCTCGGCTGTCCTGGTGTACTCAATATAACTATGACAATCGTTGTCAGTCTTTATGCGATGATAGGTATATTCGGCTATCTAGCATATGGAGAGAATACAAAGGCAACGGTCACGTTAAATATACCAGTTCAGGACATGTAAGTTTCTTTGAAATATTGATAACAATCAAGATAATTAATGTCAATCCATTTACTTATGTATTTGTCTAACCCATACATCAAAATCAAAACTTCTTATCGAAGTGTCCTCGTTGTTTAAATACATACATATATATACATACATACATATCATATCATATCATAATCATGAACTTTGAATTCTACTTTAAACTCTATGTTACGTTTAATCGATTATAACATTACAAGAAATAAATTCGATCGTAAATATCGACCTGATTGTATGACATAATTGTCATTTATATACATATGAAAAAAAAAAGAAAAGAAAAAAATTATTCTCATTTCTGATATTAGTTTGGGACAAGTGGTGAAACTTTTGATCGGATTGGCTGTACTGTTCACATACGGATTACAATTATTCGTACCGTTGGATATTATGTGGAATGCAATTAGAACGAAATTCAGTCACAAGTACGAAGCCGTTGGTGAAACGACTTTGAGGGCTGTCATCGTTTTATTGACAGGTAAGTCTGGTCTCTCTATCTCTTGTCCATTTTACCTTATCAAATAAGTCGCACGTTATTTGCCGGGGTCTTGTTCGCGTGGCAAGTGAAACGAATGCCAGACGGCGCGTCTTACTTTCCTAACGTAAGAAGATGAGGAGAGTAGGACAGGCAAAATACTTGTTTGACCGGCGTGCTCGCCGATGATGGTCGAGTATGACTCAGTATCGATTATCGGAATCGTTCTAATGATGACATTGTAACTATTTATCACGATTTTATTTTATTTCTTTAAAATAATAAATATACGTATATTAAAAAAGAAAGAGAGAGAGGAAGAGAACCAACAAAAAGAAAAGAAAAAAAAAGTGTATCAATATATATTGAATTTTATTTATCAATCTGATATTAAATAATTATCTCAATCCATCTTTGTCTCTCTCTCTCTCTCTCTCTCTTTCTCTCTATTCTACGCGGAAACTAGGATTATAACTAATCGACTATTTATCCTATTACTAATTAAAATTCTCTGACAAACAACATGTTCAATCGCTTTTTACGTAAGTTAGTTCCACGTGTGTCTCTTTATTAATGCAAATAGTTCAAACGAGCCAGAAAATAGTACTATTCATCGCATGACACACGGTGTAAGAACGATCGCAAAAAAAAATGTAAAGAGGGAGACAGATAGATAGACAGAAAGAGAGAGAGAGAGAGAGAGAGAGAGAGAGAGAGAGAGAGAGAGAGAGAGAGAGAGAGAGAGAGAAAGAGACAAACAGACAGACAGACATCGAACCACCTGGCCTGAATTGTTCGGAACGATGTCACGTACTCGTTCACTCGGTTATAATAAAAAAAGACGGAAATTAACTAGCAGCCTTGGTTTATTCCGCTTCGATGCGGTCCAAATCGGTTTGCTAATCGTGCAATCTAGTTACACATCGTATTTAGAATTCATTCTTCTTCTACTTCTTCTTTTTTTTTCTTTCTTTTTTTTTCTTCCTTTCTTTTCATTTCGTCAATTTATTTCCTTCATTATTATCGATAAACGGATCAATTACCATACCACGCGTTAAAAGTATTTGAATAAGTATATTACAACGAAATAAATTTTTTTAGAATGGCAACAATTGGTTCCATAGTACAATGGAACAAAAATAAAACAAAATGTTACGCAGTTAAAAACTTCGACTGCTTTTTATCACCTACTGCTCGTGCTGTAACCACGTTTTTTTTTTCTTTTTTTTTTTTTCTTTATTGTTAGTTTTTCTTTTCTTTTTCTTTTTTCTTTTCTATTTTAATCTTTTTCATCCCTTTCTTATCGCATGCTTCTCTTAATTTTATATTTCGCCGATGATCGGCGTTCGATGTTCGGCAGACTTTAATTTGTAAAATATATTTTTAAAATATCCTTGAGCGTGATAATTGGAAAAGAAATAAAAAAAGAAAGAAAGAAAGAAAGAAAGAGCTAAGAACACACTTCTTAGTATAAGACTAAAGTCATTAATCTATAAAATACGACGATAAATTTTTTCGAATCATTCGTCTGTTATAAATTATAAATTGTATTGGAATTGAATTTGATAAAATCACTTGATCATTTGTTGATCAACGCGTTTTATAAATTTTAATCCGATGTTAATTTAACGTTCCTTTCGATATTCTTATCAGATTACAAAAAAAAAAAATTTCCTACTAAATACAAAGAACGTCGGAATTTTATAAAGTACAATAAGATAATCTCCTTCGTAGTCATTCATTTTATTATATTTTACTTTTATATATCACACAATAATATAGTTAGAGAAACGAACAAGGAATTATCATAAATATAATTAAAAATATCGTTAATATAAGCGTTTTAACGAGTCATAACTAATAATAAGTATTTTTAATTCCTTATCATCATTTCAAATAACAATTTCAAACAAACGATGTTTTTTTCCACCTTTTTTCTTTCTTTCTCCTTTTTTTTTCTTTTTTTTTTTTTTTTTTTTTATTAAACTTGTATTATAAGATTACAATCTCTTATTTTTCCTTCTTATAATCTTTTCGTTTGTTTTTTCTTTTTTTTTCAGTCGGTGTAGCTGTAGGCGTGCAAGAATTAGAGCCATTCATTTCTCTGGTAGGTGCAATATTTTTTTCCATTCTCGGCATCAGCATACCCGTTACGGTCGAGACAATTTCATGCTGGGACGGACATTTGGGTACCTTCAAGTGGAGACTTATTAAAAATACTATATTACTTATTTTCTCAATGATGGCATTGGTATTTGGTTCGTGGATATCGATAAAAGATATCATCAAAGCCTATAATAAGAAGTAATTTACAACTATTGCAATAGCAATAATTTTTGTTATTTTTTTTCTTTTTGTTTTTATTTCTTTTTTTTTTTCTTTTTCTTTTTCTTTTTCTTTTTTATGCGACATTACTTGCCATATATCTATAATGTATTTCGTATGAGGATAATACGAAAAAGAGATAACAAAGTAAACACGTCTAGTTTGGAAGCGATGATAAAAGAAAAAAAATAAAAAAAAGGAAGGACAAAAAAGAAACGATAATGTGCGATTATGCGTACATAGAATTCGTTATTTGTAATTTTGCGTGCGTCACGCAATAAATAATTCGTTAGTTATTTCTAACTTTGAGTTAGAGAAATAATTCTCGAATGAAATGGGACTTAAAAATTTATAATAATATTGTAATCATTTTTTTGTTTTGTTTCTTTTTTGTGTAGATATGTACATTTTATATATTTCGCATATACACACACACACAGACACACACAGACACATATATATATATGTTTATTAATAATATTATAGATATGCAGATTTAGCTTGAAAATTAATTGGAAATATTTTTGAAATCGTATATCTAATTGAAAATTCTTTCTTTGTTTGCTTTCTTTTTCTTTTTTTTTTTTTTTTTTTTTCTTTACGATCGATTTCTACTTTAATATCGTACCATTTTAGATTACGTTAAGTCTGCATTTCGTATTAATTTAAAAATCAATAATTCTTTTTTCGTGTGAATTTTAATTTAAAAAAAAAATGTACATATATAGGCATAACAGTGTTGCTGAGCAATATTTAATTTAATTAACGATTTATGATTGCAATTTAAAAAAATATTTCATTATCTATATTAATTAACTATTCAATTTTAATTAATTGAATTCTCATTTAAGAATGATTTGTCATTTTTTGACAATTACGACGTGTATAAGGAATAATTCGCCAATGTGCGAATTTAACTCATTCGCGAGATACACAGCAAAATGATATTTTAATTCAAATGTTCTAAAATCGAAATAAGAATTTTCATTGTTAATTAATTAATTTTAATGATGATTAAATGACTAATTTAATCGTGTCGTACGATTAAGATTGCCATAAATCAAAATGATAATTAAATACGATATTTCAATTGCTTTCGTATATTGAATAATCGTATATCGCCTTAATAACGCATATTATATATCATTTAAATGTAAATAGTTTATTATGTAACACCATTCGCGCATTTATATAAGAGCGTTATTCGTAAACGACGATGTTTACGTTTATAAATATCTTTTTATAAACGTACAAACAGATAGGATATTTCAATCTAAAAAAAAAAAAAAAGGCTAAAACCTTAAAAAAAAAACAAATAAAAAAAAAAGGAAAGAAAAAAGAAAAAAAGGAAAACAAAGAAAAAAAAAATAGAAAAAAGAACAATGGCGATAACAAAAAATAGTAGATCGAAAATTCCAAAATCTGTCGATTAATTATTTCTTTCTTTTTCTCTATATATATTTTCGAATGTTATTCGAATATTTATTTAGAACGTACGTGTGTTCTAGGAGTTAAATATTGTTCGTGTGTATCCGAGAGTACCAAAGTCGGATTAATTTTTTTCATCGGATCGATCGATCGTATTTTCCTTCTTGGTATCGGTAATTTGTAGCATAATAAAATCAATAGAAGTAGACATATGCCGATAACTAATGGGAGCCATTGCAAAATCAATATAACACTTCTAATTCTATAAATCATGAACATTAAATCGAAATTCTTCTTATCCTCGGTTGTACCCTGTAACAAAATAATTTATAATCTATCATAGATCGAAAATATGTTTATTTTTTTCTTTTTTTCTTTTTTTTTTGGTTACTTTACTTTTTCTCTATCTTATTTTTCTTTTTTCTTTTTCTTTTTCTTCTTCTTTTTTTTTTGTTCAAGTATTTTCAATTACTCAGATTTATCGTTAGATCTGTAACGGTTTAGTCCTAATTATATTGTAATTGATTATAATTTTTCTATGTTTGTAACTTTTACGAGTTCCTGGTATTAATTATTTGAGTGAAAGAGTATTATTATATATGTAATATACATATATATATATATATAAAATTTTATGCGATATAAATTATATGTAATATATAATTAAACACACACATGTATGTACACACACACACATATATATATATATATTTAGTATTATAATTTTATAAATGATCTATAAGAAGGAAGGTATTCCTCCTTCTAATAGATCGAAGAGATAAAACAAAGTTGAATTATCACCATCATCATTGTTGTTATTATTATAAATAATTATCAAACCTCGCTTATCCAAATAATCGGAAAGTAACCCTCGGTGACGTTGGCGAGCAATTCGATCGGTTGCGGTGATATCTTCATATTAATTTGCATTTTTTTATAACCATAAACAGGTTTACCAGTAAGCGTGTCGATCAATATAGAACTCGAATGAATTTCCTCTTGGGGATTCAAATCCGGCACGTAGTTTAAAATTTTCGGATCGGCGTGAAGAAAATGAGGCTCGGATAATAACATAGGCACTTTCTGTGAAAAAAAGGAGAGACAAAAAAGTAATAAAAGATAACAAAACAAAAAATCACGATTAAAATATTGAAAAAATAAATAAATAAATAAATAAAGTATGGTACCTAATAGTAGGGATATTTTTTATATGGAAAAAAAAAATTGTACAAGAATTCATCGTTACATTGATTCGTTTTGAAAAAATTGAAAATAATAATAATAAAAAAATATATATATGTATAAATATATATTATAATAATTTACTTCGATATTACTTTGTTATTATATTTTTAATTTACCATGCATTTGTTAACGTCCATGAGACCCATAGGAAGACATGCTCTTTCGTGCTTGGTAGTCGGACAATAACAAACGCTTTCATTATAACTCCAATTTTCGCTTGTATAAACATATCGCCATGCCTCCAATTGATTAATCTTTTCAATTCCCTTGAACTCTATAAACGAAGCTCTGCAAACGAGATAACGAAAGAATCGATGTTACGTATATATGTTTTTTTATTACGTAAATAACGTTTTCTTTTCTTTCTTCTTTTTTTTCTTTTTTTTTTTTCTTACCGACAAGTTTCGATACTGTAAATGTAGATACGTGATGGTGGCTCGTTGTAAAAAGGAAAGATCATACCATCGGTTCCTTTAATAGTATTGCATTCTTCGGTTGTCCAATATTTATTTTTTCGTTTGTTGTATACGGAAGTTATGCTGCCTAATTTTGTTTCATCTTGTATACCTCTGTTAATGGTGATTGGACCAACCCAAGTTCCATTCATCTTCAACGAATATATATATGTATACACACACATGCACATATATATATATATATATTAAAAAAATTCATTAAAAAATATATATTATAAACATAAAAACTAAATAAATAAATATTATAAATGCATAATAAACATTATAAAATATAAATCTAATTTTTATTTATAATATTTATAATGATAATGAAAAAAAAAGTTATATAAGTATATACCGTTCCAAAGAGGCTGTACATGTATTTATTCTCGATTTCAGTGTTCCATAAAATCGGAGGTTTTCTTCCTTTTAACGTCATACAGATTAATTTCATTTTTTTATGTTTACTAATATCGCATACCAAAGATACACCGCTGAACAATATATCTTTAACTTTTGCTTTGACAAATAATTGATTTTCTTCGGGGAATAACATTCCTATATAATCGCCGTATTGTTGAAGCATGTTTAACGAAAAACCTGATAGCTGTTAATGAGAAAGTAAGTTTTGTTTTATTTATTTTTTTTTCTTTTTTTATATTTAAAATTAAATATCTATTAAAATTAGATACGATAGACTTTACCGTGTTTATCGTACCGAGATAGGCCATATTTAAAAGAACAATGTCATCGTCCTCCAAAAATTCACCACTTTCCTCTTCGTTAAAGTAATATGTTTTTTTGGTATTGTAAGTTATTTCGTCTCGTATATCGTTTACGCTCAATATATCTTTTTCAAGGATTATACTATACAAAGGAAGAAAAAAACAGAAGAGAAAAGAAATGAAGATTCAAATTATATAATGATATTAATACATATGATAAATTATTAGTATGATAATTTTAAAAAAATCATAAACGAGTTAAGTAAATTATAATATATACGTAATTACATAGTAATTATATACTTGTAATTTATTCGATTTTTATAAATAATTTTATATAATAATTTTTTTTTAATTTTATTTAATATTCTTATTAAAAAAACACACTCGTAAACGTAAGGACCACGTTCTATAAGCTTCGGTAATTCTCCACTTAATACATCATTCGGATTATCAACATGGAACAAGTATATATTTATTCTAAGATCCAAAGGCGTCGACCAAATACTGTAACCCTTTGTATTGTCCATTAATTTTTTTTCCTATGATAAAACAAATAAGATCAATGATTTTTTCATTAGTTTTTTTATTACTTTTTTTTTTTTACGATCACAAACATCCTTGCATACCAAACGTATTCTTTTGAGTAAATAATTCGACAACGTTTGATTATTCATCATTACTACTCCAGCAGTTATCAAAATGGCGGCACACAAAAACGTAATCACGGTGAAACATCCTTTCACCGATTTACGCATGTTTTTTGAATTTCTTTTTCCCTTTTTTTTTACGATTAGGTTTCTTTTCTCTTCTTTCTTTGAAATATCATCGAATGCAAACGATGAAGAGGTTGGTATCATACTAAAGTAACATGCGTTTCGTTACGTGAAATCTTTCTATCGATAACTATCTTTGCACGATCATATACATATAATTTATTAATTCTTTGATCGCGTGCAACTTGGTAAACATCGTGTTCTATTATCCTCGTCTATAAATATTTTCCATGTTTTATTTATCAATGATTAATCGCTATAGTAGCGAATATAATCGCTGGTATTTTTTTCTTGCCCATTCTTTTGCTTATTTTTATAATATTTTCTTGTAAACTTTCTTTTCTTTTTTTTTTTTTTTTTTTAGGAGAAGAATATATAGAAAATAAGAGTTAATTTATCGATTTCTAAATAATCTCGGAATGGATGCTTTGTAGATTTTTTTAAACGTTATATTTCATCATTTTTATATGTCTACGATTAATAAATTATTTTCAATTAGGATACATATTTCATCGTAAAGTTTTTAATTTAAATCGCAGGAAATTTTATAATAAGTATTATTGTGCGCGAAAAGGAGAACGAGCGCCACCTCTCGTACGGATAATGAAATATCGTACGTTTGATTTGACCCACCGCAAGATTTTCTACATTATCGACCGGTCATCATCGTTCTTCCTCCCGACCAATGAAATCGTTCGAACTTCTCGCTTGTTTTCAAGATCATTTTTTAAGGAGGATTAAAAAGGGGTGAGGGAGAAAGATGGCGGCCTCCCTCGGTTCTTTCCGTTTTTGAAGTTTAATTTTTTAACGATAACTCGTACACGTTCGCGTCATGCCAGCGTGATCGAAGTTTTATCAGCTACGATCTAGAAGTACCAGTAATTTTTTTCACTTCGAAATATCTCATCGATGCGAAGCGGGACGTGTGTGAGAAAGTCGCGTGCGGTGTTTACGGCCATAACCTATTTCGAGCGTTCGTGTTTTTAGTTCCAACTTTCCAAACAATGGCAATGAACGAGGATTTTAATTTCGCCGAGCTCTGTAGGCTCTGTTCGTTGAAAAGCAATCATCACTTACAGATATTCGACAAAGAGGGCGAACAGCGTCAATTACTTTTTAAAATACGTTCATGTATTCCCGCCGTGGTAAGTAATTTCTTAATTATGAATTTCAAAGAAATCTAAACTGTATTTTTTCTTTTCTTCACATCTTGGAGATATCTATGATTTTATTTTAGAATTAACCTATTTATTCTTTTCAATGCTACACGTAGTGCGTGAATTAATAATTAGATAGACTAGTATAATTAAATTGTCAAGAGTATGTATAACTATTGCTAGGAAAAGTCACACTTTGTAATAGAAAGATATATCTTCATTCGATAGAAATATGAAGGATCGACATAGTTAAATGTAGGATACATCGAAGCGGAGAGATACTAAGCAAATGTGTATAGAACGTAAAGGAACATTTTTATTGATAGTAACATCGTAATGTTGAGCTTGAAATCTTACGTTCTGTGTCAAGCTAACGTATTGCATCGCGATGAAGACAAATGGAAAGTTGTTACGAAAACATTTACTAACATATGATTTTTAAATCCGTTACAGATAACAAAGGAGGATGCACTTCCAAAGAACATCTGTCAAAGGTGCGTGTACAAACTGGATATGTTCTACGAATTTCGCGTAAGCTGTATGACCACAGATACGGTATTGAAAAATTACGCGGATAGTTTGAAGAATCTTGCTGCGTCTGTAACCAATCAGGTGAGACAAAGTATAGACTTGGTTTTTATATAATAACTTTCTTTACCTTTAACGTAATACTTATTTACTCATCGATTATAATCCAATCACGATTTAATTCTATGCCGTAAAGAAGATATCTTGACGGTTTTTTAAAAATTATTAAATCTTTGTTTACTTTGACTTTTTAAAGTGCGATCATGAAACTAAATAAACGTATAAAGATCAAATACAACGTGTATACTCCGGAAAGAACATCAAAGACTTTTAAAACCTGCCCGTAAACATATTAATTTCATTGCTTTAAAGAGGGAGAGAAGTAAAAAAGAGGTACTTGACGGTGTTCCAGAGCTCTCTCTCTCTTTCTCTCTCTCTCTCTCTCGTTCACAGGCGCGTTTATTTTATTATTGAAACGCATTGGGAAAAGGCAAGCTCTGAAGAACGAGAGGAGAATAAAAATACGCGCGTTTAAACTCTTCGTAAAAAGAAAAGTTCTTCGATTGTGGGACACGCGGTTCGCACCTATGTAAAACCTATGGAACTCCAGTTGGAGTGCTGTAAAGGAGAGGAGGGGAGAGGAGAGGAGGTGAGGAAGAGTGAAGGAGGCGAATATATGAGTGAGTGAGTGAGTGAGTGAGTGAGCGTGTATGCGTAGGGGAGAGGAGAGGGAGAGAGAGCAAGGGCGCAAAAGAGAGCCGCTTATGCGATCGGTAGCCGGAGGTCCTTGATTTGCCCCTCGTCTCCTCTCCGTTAGAGTCCTCTTTGCTCTTCTCCCTCAACACCCTCGTCGTTTTCGTTTCAGTCTCATTCGACGAAGCAGGATCTCGATAATTCCACCCTCACACAGACGCGTGAGATTTCTGGGTGGGTGGGTGGGTGGTTGGTTGGTTGGTTGGTTGGATGGGTTTTATGGGTTGGGTTGGTCGGTCGGTAGGCATTGGAAGGAGTGAGGGTGAGGGTGAGGGTAAGGGTGAAGAGGAGGGGGAGAGTAGAGTTAACCGTCGTCGCGGCGCTATTGATCGGCCGTGGACTCTGCTAGGCTACGTCGCGTACGGAAAGCGAAAGTCTCTCCTTCGGCTCGTCGTAGTCTACCTTCCTTTTCCTCTCCACCCTTTCCCTTCCCTATCTCTCTTCAGCAGCATCCCATACCGTCCCTCCCATCGTCCTGTCTGTTACATCTACTTTATCTTTGTCCGATGTACATATGTAGCTAGACGACATGTGCGTTTTAAACGGAAAAGACTCTATGTGTAGGTCCGCTCGAGAGAGGACCAAGTACTTATTCGTTTCTCGGTCATCGATACACGTATATGACGACTATGTATTATAACAAAACGAGTCGAAAAAAAAAGAGGGACGAGTACTGTTGATATAGGTTATGTTTGAAATGTATACGTATATATATATATATATATATGTTTTATGTGCAATATTTGATCTCGACATTGAAATGTCTCTCTCTCTTTCTCTCTCTCTCTCTCTCTCTCTCTCTCTCTCTCTCTCTCTCTCTCTCTCTCTCTCTCTCTCTCTCTCGTGCTAGACGTATTCTCTGAAGAATTCTGTTCACAGTTAACTAGTAAATATGTACATATTTCGTTCCACATTTTCTCGTTTTTCTTTTCTTCTTTTTTCTTTCTTGATAACTTCGGCTTTGAAAGCGTTTAAAATACGGCCGGTTCCCGGGCGGGCCGGACGGATCTCCGTGCATCCTCCCCCTCTCTCGTCTGCTTCGCTTCGAGCATCTTCCGATCGGCGTACCCCCTCCCTATCTCCCTCAGACGCTTTCTCTCTCTCTCTCTCTCTCTCTCTCTCTCTCTCTATCTCTACCTATCTACCTATCTCTCTTACTCTCTCTCTCCCCCTCTCTATCTATCTATCTATCTATCTTTCTCTTGTTCGGTTCGTCCGATTTCTCCCCGGGCACAGGTGCAGCGAGAGAGGAGCTGGCTAACTGGCTGTGCCCCCGCCTCTGCAGTATCTCTCTCTCTCTTTCTCTCTTTCTTTCTCTCTCTCTCTTTTCTCTCTTTCTTTATCTCTCTTTCTCGACCCTTCGAAAACCAGTTTCGATTCCAGGGATGGCCCGGATTGCTCGCGATCGGCCGACCTCGCTCGTAAACGCGTGTGTAAGTGACTACCACGAGAGAGAGAGAGAGAGAGAGGATTCAACGAGATAGCTCGAAAGATCAGCCAGACTCCACTTTCTATCTCTTTCCGTCTCTTTCTCTTTCAGTTTCAGTCTGGCTTAACAATCCGCCAAGTCCCTATGAGGACGCTCGAGTCTCCCTTTCTCTTGCCCTTCTCTTTCTCTCTTTCTTTCTCTCTATCTCTCTCTCAATGTCAGTGTCAAGGTCAACGGGCCGACGCACCGCGACGACACAACGACGCTACTGATCGTTCCCTTCGACGTGTCCCTTTTCGTTCCGTAAGACAACGAAGAGATCCGTCATCTTGCGTCTCTCTCTCTCTCTTTCTCTTTTTCTCTCTTTCTTCCTTACTCTCTCTCTCTCTTTCTCTCTCCCCCTCTCTCTCTCTCTCTCTCTCTGCTATGCTATGCTTCCTAATATATTCGTACGTGCGTTCACTATATACACACATACATACATATATATATATATCATATATAAGTGCATACTTTTATATTTATATATAATGTGTACATATAGTGTATATATGTGTGATGTATCATATGTGTGTATGTGTGTATACATGTGTATATATATATAAAAGCACGCATAGATGATAGGGAAGAAAATCCCGTTGGAACAACCGCAAATGCATGCTCGGAGAAATACAGAAAGCGCAAGTAAAATGGTTTACAGGAAACGTGAACTTAATACTGTGTGTGTGTGTGTGTGTGTGTGTCTATACACACACACACACACACATGCATGCATGCATATATATGTATATTCGTTTGTAGTTGTTTACTATTTGTGTGGGTGCGTGCGTGTACGTATAAAAAAAAAAACAAAAACAAAAAAAAGCAAGAAAGAAGATCGGTGCAGAGACATGCGCGCGTGCGTGCATGGCCACCCATAAGTTCTTTGGTTACTCACGCAGCTTAACACGCACAAACGCGTACCAACAGCACGTACACACACACACATCCATGTAAATATACACACACGTTTATACATGTACATTTACGCAGAGGCTAGACGTGGCGTGCGACGCAGGCGCGTCTCTCTCTCTCTCTCTCTCTGTATCTGTCTCTTTTGCGGGGTGCATTCCGAACGGGGACCTTCCCCCCATTCGATATCGTTACGCGGCTGCATCCGTGTGTCACCCGCCATCTTCCCCCTCTCTTTTCGTCTGCTCCCTTTCTCTCTTTATCCGTCTCTCTTTTTCTTCCTTTCTCTGAATCATCTCTCTCTCTCTCTCTCTCTCTCGCACTCTCTTTCTCTATCTATCTCTCTCTATCTCTCTTATACTGTTTGCGTGCTGCTATGTGTATACGTATGTATGCCTCTCTCTTTCTGTCTTTTTCACGTAGTTATCTCTCTCTTTCTCTCTCTTTCTCCGTCTCGTTCGTTCTCGTCTCGTCTCTCTTTCTCTCTCTCTCTCTCTCTCTCTCTTTCTGGACTAGTCTAGCGGCGACGCCGTTGGCGGGGAGGAAGAGCCAGTCGCTTTTTTCGTCTCTTTGTCCTTGCATCCTCCCGCGCCTGGAATCGGCGGGCAGCTCAGCACAGCACAACGCGGTACGCTCTTTCGGAAGCCCTCTTTCCCTCTCGTAACGTCGCAAGAGAGATTCTTTCGTCGCGTCGCGAATAGAAGGGTCCGGTTCCCTCCGTGAGTGCCGGTACTCCTCTTCTCTACTTCTCTACCTGTATCCTCTGTTTCTTTCTCTCTCTCTCTTTCTCTGTCTCTCTCTCCCTCTGTCTCTCTCTTTCTCTATCTATCTCTCTCTCTCTCTCTCTCTTTCTCTCTTTCTTCCCTCTCTCTTTTTCAAGTTCAACCGACGAAAGAAAAATTCGTCGAAATTTTCTTCCGTGGAGAAATTCTTTTCTCTCTCTCTCTCTCTCTCTCTCTCTCTCTCATTCACTCATTCTCTCTTTCTCTCTCTCTCTCTCTCTCTCTCTCTCTCACTCTCTCTGTTTCTCTCTTTTCCTTTTTTGTTTTTATTTATTCCTTCATCGAAAAAATTTCGTTTTCATGGTTAAGAAGTAAATCGTATAGAGGAGGGAGGGGCGGAAGGAGGGACAATTTTGTCATCGTCATCGTCATCGTCATCATCGTTATCGTTCCTCGTTGTCGTTGTGAATCGTCTCGAGAAATCCGCGTGCATCAACGCCAACGTTCACCTTTCCTTTCGGATTTTTCATTATTCGATCGTTTCGTTCGTTCGTTTCGTTCGTTCGTTTCGTTCGTTTAGTTCGAAAAGAATCGTTTCGAGGATTAACCCAAAGGATTTGAAGAAAGTGTTATTTTCGATGTGCCGCAAGGATTACGTACAATCGTCGAATTTGGATTTACAAAAGGAATTTCGTCGATCGGGATCATTGTGGCACGAGTTAACTTGGATTATCGCTGGCTGGATCATCTAATTTTTTTTTAATACAACGCGATACCGTTAGTATCGATTTTCTTTCTTCTTTTCTTTCTTTTCTTGTTTGATTAATCTAGCTTTTCTTTTTTTTTTTTCAAAATCTCGATCGACATTTTTGAGAGATATTTTTTTTCCTTTGTTTTTTTCCTATTTTGAAATTACATCGATCGATAAATCGAGTGACAGGACGGTTAAAAAAATTCGTGTGTGGTGTGCTTTATTTTCTTTTTCTTTTTTCTTTTTTCCGATCGAATAAATGCGTTTTATTGGTTTTGCTTTTGACCAATGACCAATCACGCTATTGATACATCGAAGAACATGGAATTCGACCAATGAATACTTATTGTTATTTACAACGCGATTGTTAGTATCGATTTTTGTTCTTTTCAATCGTTTTATTAATCGAACGATCGAGATTATCGAAATTACATCGTTCGATAAATTGAGAAATAGGATGATCATAAAAATTCGTGTCATTGGTGAGCATTATTTATTTATTGCTTTATTTATTCATTTATTATTTCTGATCGAGATGTACCTTATAGGTTAGTTTACTTTGAACTAATGACCAAGCCATCATACGCGAAGTATGTAGAATTCGAGCAATGAATAATTATTTACAACGCGATCTTTATCGATAGTGTCTTTTTTTTCTTTTTTTAATCGTTTTGTTAATCTCTCTTTTTTGTTTTTTATCTCGAAATTATATCGATCGATTTAATAAAAAAATTTTCGCTTTTGATTGGTTAGCTTTATTTCCCTTTTCTATTTAATCGGAAAGATGCATCTTATATTGGTTAGTTTAATTTTGACCAATGACCAATCACGAACGAATATTGTAACATGTAGAATATAGAATTCGACCAATGAATAGCTATCATTATTTACAATCGATATAATCGTTAGTATCGATCATTTTTTATTTTTTATTAAATCGTTTTATTAATCTCGTGCGATCAAAAGATTTTAGAGATTGTTTTTCTGTTTTGAAAATACATCGATCGATAAAACGAGGTATGGGGTGACCAAACAAAAAAAATTCTTATTATTGACCAGCTTTATTTATTTATTTATTATTTTTTGTTTTTTACCGAGAAGATGCATCATATAGGTTAGTTTATTTTTGATCAATGACTAATCATTAATAAATACACACACACACACACACATATATCGTAACGCGAAGTATGTAGAATTCGAACAATGAATAATTATTCTGTTTCTTTTTTGTGTCATCGTTTAATAACGTTAAAAAGATCGTTCATTCGTTCTACGAGAAAAGAGCGAGTTCGAAGTTATCCGAAAGAGGCGCGGAAAAAATGTTTGACCCTGTATACGTGTATGTGTGAGTATGTGTATGGTGTGTGTACGTCTGTGCGTCTGTCACGAGAGGTAAAGGGAGGGGGGATTCGCCTTCTTCACCTCCTGCATCTCCTCCTCGTCTTTCTTTTCGGTCATCGTTCTTTTCCCGAGGACCTTGACGGCGTACACAAGCAAAGTCACCGTGTATATATAATAATATATATCGAGACACCACGACGACGACGCGGTTCTTGACTTTTTTCTCGGTTAAACTCTTATCGATCCGTGAGAGAGAACCATTTCTTGCTTCTGTTTAACGAATTTATCATCGACATTTGTCGATTATAAATTTAATGTATAGTATTATACGTTTAGTATTATACGTTAATTATATATAGTATTATACTATATAATTTATTATATAATTATAGAGAGTATTATATGGAGTGATTTATTTTCATTTTGTCAATTGGAAATATATGTATCAATAGGAAATGATATATATGTACGTACGTATGTACGTGTGTGTGTGTGTGTGTTTGATCGAAACTACATCGAGTTTCAATTATAAGAGAAGAATATTTTATTATATTTTTTCAATGTTCGTTTTTTTCCTCTCATTTCTATCCTGTCAAGTCAATACTATATATGTATCGCATAGATCGATTTGTGTGTGTGTGAGAGAGAGAGAGAGAGACAGAAATATTTTATTATATTTTTAAACGTAAAAAAAAAGATATAAAAAATATTAATGGACGATCTTGTTTAATTCTCGAGTTTGATAATTCTTTTTTTTTTCCTTCTTTTTTTCTTTCTTAATCGATATTTGAAATAGGTTGAACAACGATTGAATTGATTCACGTTGTGCGCGCCGATCGTTTAAGCGGGATTTTCAAACATCGTAAAATTTCATTCGGGCGGTCGTATTGATTATTCATGTTTCGTCGTTATATTTTTATTCGGGATCGTAAAGAAAAAAAAAATAAAATAAAATTAAAAAATGTAGAGTCGTTAGTTTTCTTCGTTAGATTTATTTTAAACGAGAAGCATCATATATCCTTTTTTGCTTCTTTTTTTCTTCGTTGCTAGAATACTGAATCGTTACGAATACTGAATTTACCTCGCCAATCGTCCATATGTGGTCGCTACGTTTTTCTACAATTATTGTTATTATAGAAATGGCTGGTATTGTGGTATCGGCGAGATATTTTTAAGAAAACGTCGAAGACTACGCGTGCTTGCTTTTATTGTTGAGATTTAACATCACGAGTGTCGTGTTGGGATTAAAAGACAATTGGATTTGGGTTTTATATAAAACATTCATTTTATTTTATTCAATATTATTATTTACAATATTTTATCTTTATCAAAATGTTATCGCGATAAAATTTTAATTATTCTAATGGAATTGTAATTATTTGATATATCGGTATATATCAATATACATCGATAGAACTTTACAACGAAGAAGAATTTTTTTTATGCGATATTTATTTCCCGCTCGATACAATATCATATTTTTCTTCAATTTTTTTTTTTTTTTAAGTAATCAATAAAATTAACTCGACAAATAATCTCTCTCTCTCTCTCTCTCTCTCTCTCTCTCTCTTTGTTTCGTGTAAAAGTGACGTTTAATATACATGCATCTATCGATGGAAGATCGACTCATATTAATTTCGTTATTTATATATTATTGTTTAAAAAATAATAAAGTTAATTTATTTGAAAACATTGATAAACGCAGAGTAACGACAAGGACAAGATGTCGAACGGTGGTCAACAACAAAGAACGGCTTACGTAGAGGCCCATGCTGCAGTTCAGCAACATATGGCACAACAAGCAGCTCAGGCGAGACTGGCTGGTCCTGGCCCACCTACTAACCCACAGGCTCCTAATCCAACTTTCACTCTACCTGATGATGGTCTTGGTTATGACGACGGTGTACGTGTGCTTCGTTCTATCGGCACTTGGTAAGTTTAGTTAATAATTTTATTAAACGTTGCTTTATACTCGAACAATAAATATCGACGATGATCGCCAAATCATTACTATTTATTTTAGGTCACCTGATTATTCGGCAGCAATGAGACCAGGTGGTGTGATGCCAGCATTTCCAGGATCAACCGAACAACAATTTGCTAGTTCTAGAGCACCATCGATCAATCAGCCTCTTCGAACTACCAACAATGTTGGAATACGTCCTGGATCAGTCTCAAAAGCTACAAATACCGGGGAACCGAATACAAAGGCATTCGCTTGTACCGTATGTGGAAAAGGTTTGGCACGTAAGGACAAGCTTGTCATTCATATGCGCATACACACCGGAGAGAAGCCTTATTCCTGTGAGGTTTGCGGTTAGTAATTGGAATAATAATTTTTACGATTAAATCGTATATTCCAACAAAATTATTTGCATTGAAAATTGCAGGTAAAGCGTTCGCACGTAGGGACAAGTTGGTAATACATATGAACAAGTTAAGACATAGGCCTGGAGTTACACCACTTTCAACTCCTACGGCACCGAGTACGGATCAACAACAGCAACAACAGCAACAACAACAGCAAGCGTCGCAACAACAACAACAACAGCAGCAGCAACAACAACAGCAACAACAACAACCACCTCGTCAGGATACGATTCATAAGCTGAAAGAAGAGCCTGTTAGTTGGGCATGCGAATTATGTGGAAGAGCGTTGGCTACGCGAGATGAGTGGATGCAACATGCACGGTAGGTTCTTGAAGAAAAATAAAAATAAAAATATATCAAATATATATATATATATAATATATATATACATATATGTTATATATATTATATTATATTTTTATTTATATTAACAAATAAAAATAATAAATTAAAAATAAGAAATAAAAACAAAAATAGGACATATATAAAAAATATATATATATATTTGATATATTATATATATATATAGTAATAACATCATTGTGAATACTTTTCTTAGGTCACATTTAGAAGCATCAGCACCGCCACAGCACGCGGCTCCGTATTTTCCTGGCTCGGCTCCGCCGCCACAGCCGTACGCATCGGAAAGGCATTTTTGTCTGATGTGTCGTACGGATTTTACGGATAAGGCGGAGTTCATGTTCCACGTACGCTCACATTTCGAGCCTCATGCTAGCCAACAAACTCAACAGCACTCCAGTGGAAAACAAGGAAGTGATCCAGCAACGGCTGAACTGATTGCTCGTGGTCTGGTTGATCCCTCGGGACTATGCAGCTAGAACTACACCTCCTCATGTCATTATTTTACCGTCGATCCGTGTCTTACCATAGTACAAGTTCTCCATTGAATCTCGACCAGGACTCGTGCATAGATTTTCATGCGTATTGTGATTATAATGATGTATACATACATCCGTACATATATACATATATATATGCATTAAAATATATATGCATTTATATATATGTGTGTATATATATATATGTATGTATTTATGTATGTATGTATAACAATCTTATCGACAATGGACAAGTTGCGGTGCCGTATTCGGTTACAGTGATTGGTTTTCTCTGATTTTTTAATTTTTATTATTATTTTTTCTTTTCTAATTTTTATCAACGACATAAATGTCGTCTAAACATTTTTCATGATTTTTCGATAATTTGATCTCGTTTGTATGCAGGCACCAGTGCAAATCCATTAACGCGGGATGAGACTTAAGTTCTTAAGTTCTTAAAAAAAATAATAATAATAATAATAACAATAATAATAGTAGTAATAGTAATAATAATAACAACAACAACAATAATAATAATAATAACAATAATAATAACATTAATAATAATAATAATAATAATAATAATAATAATAATAATAATATTAATAATATTTAGGTACTAACGGGATATATCGACACGTTGTAAGTTACGCTATTGCATCGGTATTTAAATGTAATTTCTTAAATAGCTCTACGTTCCTACGTAATCAGCTTCTCGCTATCATCCTCAGCTATAATTGCAGTATCAGCTTTGAACGACGCGTTGCAGCTCCGTTCTCTCATTGCTGTTCTTTGCAAGTGAAAATACTTCGGGTGTTTAGTTAATTATTAACTTTTTTCTCTCTTTCTTTTTCCTTTCTTTTTGTAAACTTCTCATCCACTTTTAGACATTAAATATTTTTGTGAGAAAAAAAAAAGAAAAAGAAAAAGAAAAAAGAATGTATCGTCGAAAGGGATTACTCGTGAACGTACACACACCCGACGAGTGTGCGTTCGAGTATATTGTGAAATACGTGAAATGAAAAATTTTTCGATTCGTTTTCCCTCTCTCTCTCTCTCTCTCTTTTTTTTCTTTTCTTCTTTCTCCTTTTTCTTTTCTTTATTTTTTATTTTTTTTTTTTATAATAATATATCGTTATCGTTTAATTATTAATCGTAGTTGACGTAAATGACAAGATATACATCATTTTACACGATCGTGTACTTAATAAAAGAATATGAGAACGATCGATTGATCGATAGATAAAAAAATCCTAAAGCAAAGTATAAAGATCGTGTAGTTTAAAAGTGTATTTTTTATCTTTGAATGACGTGTAACATATATTGGAGCTTATTATATTAAGCATTTCCACTTACTCCCCTTCTCCTCTATGTAATGCCCTAATCAAAGGACAGAGAGGTGTGTCTTATATTTCGCGTGGCTTTCGTATATAAATAGCGTATTCGTTGACACGCGTGCAATAAAATCTGTTATATCTTTATCGAGGACGAATGAAATCTTTCACGTGGACAATAAAATTAAATAGAAACAAAAGCTGGCCCGGTTTTCACTCTGGTGAACATATCTCTTTTTTTTCTTTTTCTTTTTTCCAAGATTTCATTCGATGCGCCTGTTTCTTTTTTTTCTCTTTTGAAATCTTTATATATAAATGGGACGCATTTATTTGTCATCCTCGTCTTATCTAAATTAGAACGTCTTTTTCCCTTCTTTTTTATTTTTTTAATTTATTTATCTTTTTTTAAGTAATCATTTGAAAAGGAAATAAAAAGAAAAAGAAAAAAAAACAATAAGAAGAGAGAAAGAAAAAAATAACAATGTACGTACATACATGCGTACATATGTACGTACATATGGTTACATACACACGTTTACTTACACGTATATATACAGTGGGGTTTTAGTCGTAAAAAAATAGTTATCGGTAATTAGGCAATACGTATATATATATATTTAAAACTCAATTCAACACGATTCATATTTTATATAGTTAATTTACTAGCTAATTAAAAATAGTTGAATTCTTTTCTTCTTCTTCTTCTTCTTTTTCTTTTTCTTCTGTTTTTTTTTTAATGTTGTTTTTACAATTTTTCTTTTTTCTTTTTTTTTTCTTTCTTTAAATAAGATTAATATTTAACAATCAAAGTTCTCTTATCGTTGGGATGTATACGATTAAAAATTAATTCAAACGAAACTTTGTTTGTCATCTATAAATCATTAAATCGTATTTTTTTTTTTTTTACTATTAAACACATCGAAAATCGTTGAACTAATCGACTTTATTCTATTCGTAATATGCATTGATTTATCATCGATATAACAAAATCAATTTTCAATGTACTATTAATTGTTTTAATTAATTTTCAATTGCTAATTGCAATTTTTTACAACAATACGAGAACTAAGTAATTGTTAATCGTTAATCCGTTTAATGATTAAATAATTAATTCAATTAAATGATACATACACACACACACACACATATATATATATATATATAAAACACTTGATGTATTTATCGTGCCTCCTGATACGCTAGTTTAATTGTTTATGTTTTATTTTTTTTCCATACAATTATTCGACGAATAATAAAGGAACTATGATGACTCGATAATACTTGAAAGTAGTTACGATATTTAAGATAAATTCGTGGCATGGATTATTATGTCAACGTTGATGAGAATCGTCGTAAAGATTTAAGCCGATGAAAATTGAGAGAGAGATTAATTATTTAAACAAAAAAAAAAAAGATATGTATATATATTAAAAATATATTTCATTGATGCCTTGAAGTTGCATTGAAAAAGAAAAAAGAAGAAAAAAAAAAGAACGAACGAACGAACAAAAGAAAGAAAATTATAAAAGAAACTACAAAATCGAAAAAAGTGATTGTTCTGAATTTGAATCGTCGGATTACATTAAAGTATACACGCATACATATATATATGCCTATATACATATATATATTTATGAGTATATATAGTGCCTTTTTATAAAAAAATTTTAATAAATTTTTAATTCGCGTGTTTGCGGGAGGCACACACCAAGCGTCCTTTGAAAAATTTTACGTAAGATTTAGCTAATTTCGAAAACATGTTCCCTTCCTCTCTCTCACTCTCTCTCTCTCTCTCTCTCTCTCTCTCTCTCTCTCTCTCTCTGTCTCTCTCTCTTTTTTTTCTCTGTATTTTTTTCTCCACGATAATATCTTTCTCGTTTTTTCTTTTTTTTTTTTTTTTCATTTACCTCATCCTCTTTTCTTTTTTTTTTCTTTTTTTAATAATTACTTTTACCTTCTCAATCTTTCACGGAGAAAAGCGAATTAATTTCTCCGTTATTGTCTCTTTTAAATAACAGCAATAGTCCTAGAATTACTTTTTTATACCGTCGATGTCACGCGCAGCTAATCAGAAATCAGGTATAATTATTACTGCCATAATCGATGAAACGAAATGTATACTATACTCAAATATACCTTTATAAATAAAACGCGAGCAAAAAAGTAATAGCAAAATCTATTTATCTTTGTGTTTCTTAATGCGTTTCGTTGTTTTTCAGTTAGCTTGTTTGTCCGCGTTCGAAGGACAAAGGATGAAATGGGAAGAGAGAGAAAAGCAAGTGTTAATGCAAAAAAAGAGAGAAAAAAAAGAACAGAAAAAAGGAAAAAGATAAAGCGAAAGATGATAAAAGGAGAAAGAAAAGTTGGACGATCAACGTGACAACGAACGAACGTGTTATGGTATGCATTTCTTTTACGACCCACCTAACCGAGAGACTACCGAGTTCCTGTTTCTGAAAGGAGGTAGTTCACCTTGCGGTGGACTAGCCAGCCGCACCCCTGTCACAGGTATCAACATATTTTTCCGACCTCTCGACGTCACTACGTGTAAGACACATTCTCACTTCTCGATCTTCTGATATCAATGTATTGTCATTCATGAGTCTGTTGTAATGTGACAAGCGATTTATCAGTTTTCTTCCGCGAGCTTTTCTTTAACAGTGCCTATATAGATATTATATATATAGATATTATATATATATTATATATATTATATTAATTATATTATATATATAATATAATTAATATAATATATATTATATTATATATATATTATAATTAATATATTAATTAATATATTAATTGATATATTAATTCCATATATTAATAATTCAATATATATATAATATTAATAATATATATTATTATTATTAATATTGTATCATATATACATAACGTATGTATATGATCTCTATAGGATAATTGTAAAAAGTAAAATTAGATATCATATTTATAAGATTAGAATCGTTTATCTTTGATCACGTTCGGAATTAGTTCTTTTCAATTTTCCATTTTTTACAATCCGAATATATTACACAGTCTAACTCTGTTCTATCTCTGTTCTATCCAGTTATGTGTACCATGTGATTTGGTTAATAACGTTTCTGGTTCAGTAATGTCAGGCAAACTCGTGATATTCCCCATCGTACACGTGAGCGTCGTTTGCAGACGAATACATAAGCGCGTTAGTATCAGAGAGTTCCCAGGAATGAGTTAACACGTTACGAAATCATCGGCTTAAAAGGTTACGGGATGAAAGTGAGCCTGACCCGATGAGATAGAATGGTAATCCTAGATACGGGTGTGGTTTTCGTTATAAAAAGAAATCTTCGAAATTCACGCGAGATATTCGACATGTTTTATTCGTTGATAATGATCATCACAATGACGCAAGAAAAGACATACGCATATCGATTTGATTTGTCTATTTTGTTATAAATATTATTATACTTTTTCTTAATCGAATTAATTAAAATCATGTAAAGTAATCGTCGTCGTTATCGACTTAATTAATTGACGCGACTGCTTTTATATATCGATAATAACATTTATATCGTGTATTTTTCTTCAAAGAAAAATTATTGTTAGATATAAATTTAATTAATTCGATCTTAACTCTTGCTGAATGTATAAGAAAATCCATCGGGTGTCCTGTTGAAATTAAGCTTTCCCGGTGGATAGAATCTATGCGGCGGTGGTGTTGTAATTTCGTTGTATCTTTGAATGGGAGCTCCTTGTGTTGGTTGATATTGTGGTCGAGGGCTAAACGAGGGTATAGATTGGACGTCCGGTGACATGTATCGTGTCTGTGGACGATATTGATATTGGGGTTGGAGTTGGGATTGGGATTGGGGTTGGAGCTGAGGTTGGGGTTGATAGACGGCTCGTGGCTCGTATTCCGATTCGGCTCGTGTTTGATACTGTGCTAAAGGAGGACTTCTGTATACTGGTGGGGGTGGTGCTGGAGTCCTGTAAGCGGCTGGTGGTTTATAGTCAGGAGGATTATACTGTGGTAATGGCACGTACTCCGGTTGCGGTGGTATTTGTGGTGGTGGTACGGGAATGTGATCACCAGTTGCCTATTTGAAATAATAATGCAATAATCAATTTCAAATTGTTCTATAAATCTTTTTAGCCCGACCATTATTTTATGATATATAATCCTCTACCTGAAATCCATTCTTTCCGGCTGTATATGTCACCGTACGCCTTTGTCCAGTTGGGTCCACGTAAGAATAGGAACCACGTCGATCACCGTTAACGTCACTTTCTTCTTTAAACTCAACTCCATCTTCTTGAGTATAAGCCGAACCGAAAGTACCATCGCCTGCTAGATATCTCGCGTCGCTTAATATCGCTGCTTGTTGGGATTCCGGCTGATACTGACAGCTTGTCAGTACGGTAAAGTATACCAATGATATCTGAACATATCAAGGACAGATATACTTTTCATTAGTTTTTTTTCTTTTTTAATTATTATATAAGCAAAAAATGTTAATCAATTATTAATGTTGCTTTTTTTACTTTCTTTTTGTTTTATTATTATTATTATTATTATTATTATTATTATTAGTAGTAGTAGTAGTAGTAGTACGTAGTATAGAAAAGGAAATAACTTACGAGCGAAATTCGAACAACGAACATGTTGAGACTTTAAAGAAAGGAGAGAAGAATGGGAATGATCGCAGGATAGGTGAACTCGTCGTTTTATATGGCAGATATGGCGGATCTGGTACCCCGAGAAGACCTTGATGTTCGCCCTCGCGTGTTTGCCGACTTGCACTTTGCATCTCGTGCCCCTTCAACGATCCATCGAGATGCATCGAATGCATTTTGCAATTGCAATATTTTGTAGTCGGTAACAAAGGAATGACAGGTTTTTCTTCATTACCGACGTATGGTATAACAATACTTTTTATTTTTTGCTACGATTGATAAAGTAGAAATCTATCTTGCGTAGTTATCACGCGTAGGTAATGTAGGAATTTATCTAATATTTTTCAATAACACAGAATCGGTTCGCAAGAGCGAACAATGTTTTTTCCTCCTTTATATACGATATATCTCGAAATAGAACGCAAATACATTCTCTTCGTATGGCGTATCACCAATCGTGATGAAATCGGAGTATCGATTTCGATTACGCGGATAATTACGAGCGAATTTTTAAATTAATCCACTGCAACGTATACTTAAAAAATCATGCAGGAATGACGAAATTTTTAGATGGATTTACGATGATACGTGTAAACCGAGCGAATAAAAAACAAAAACCGTATCTATCTCTCACGTACTTTTCAGGAGGATATCGAGTTATTGCTCGCAATATTTTCAATACGGAATAACATGCTAAATCATGTTCTTTACTCCGTGCCACGTGGAATATACTCACAATCGACTTTCACCCGTACGTTCTCTCGTTAAATATTCCTTTTTCTCTTTCGGCGGAACAATTTCACGCGGATCTATCGGAAATATACATTTCCGTGATATCCTACTGCTTTCATAAAAATGCGGATTCGTGGCTTTCCACAATAACTGTTGAAAGAAAAAAAAAAAAAAAAAAAGGAAAGAAAAAGAATGTTTTAGATTTATACTCTTGATACAATTGCGTGCTCGGTCTAGCGTGAAAGTTCATGGCCGCACCCGCAGCATCCTTTACGCAGGAGCGTGAACGCGTAGTAATTGCAAAGTAGTTTCTGTAACCCTTCTTTCTAATTATGTTCTATTGAATTTTTTATTGATTTATTTTCTGTTTTTTCTTTTTTTATTAAAACAAATTCGTTCATTTATAAATGAATCGAAAGATGACAGAGTTTGGTCAGTTATGATAATTTGTGGCTGATCATAACGATCGTTGCACTACTTGAACGGTGAACATTAAGGGGCGTTCACACGTTTATAAATTTAATCGATTTTTCAAGCGATTATTATTATCGTTATCATTATTATTATTATTATTATTGTTATAATTATTAATATTACTATTCTGGGAATAATTGCGTGGTACAGAAGAATTATTTTGTTCGAACTTTTAAATTATCTCTCTCTTTCTCGAAAACAAATAGGAAAAAAAAAAGCGGAAGTATATATATCCGTATATACATACGGAGAAAGGAAGAACTTGCGTCATGAATTCGAACGTACACTGAGATAAAGAATAAAGGAATCATTTTAATGAAATACGATTATTACGTTCGATTTCAATCGCAAACGTGTACTGTTCGTTTTATTAATACGCGTTTAGCAATATTTAATTCAATTAATTATTTATTATTGACAGAAACCGAGAGAGAGAGAAAGGAAAAAATCATCGTCGATATAATTAATAAATGTTTGTTGGATAACAAATAATAATAATAATAATAATAATAATAATATTAACTGCTCTGCAATTTCTATTAATCTGTGGACTTTGTACTTAATGTGACCGATTTTTTTAGAATTATTAAATTAATCCATTATTTAAATTAACTTGTTAATCAAATTAATAAAAAAATATATATATAATCAGTTAATAGATAATAAAAAATTGCACGAGACCAGTTTTCTAATGAATCTTCTTTCTTTATTTTCGTTGATTAAGAAACGTATATGTTGGACTGGAAAGGAGTGAGGGAAGTGGGGTGTGAGGCGAAGGGTGACATGGTGTAATAAGAAAAATAAAAGAAAAAAAAAGAAAAGAAAAGAAAAGGAAAGAAAAGACAGAAAAAATGAACGAGATTTCTAACTCTTTACGATGCCTCTTTCGGACTCATTCAAACGCGTTTCCTTATAATGACGCATAATGGTTAAAGTTTAAATACGGTTGCAAATATAATTATTGATAGTTAGGAACCATTATAGATGGAAATCAGACACACCTCTTTCTTCATCATCGTTTCGTCATGTACGAATCACATAGACTCTCATTTCTGATTTAATATTACATGAAAATTATATTAACGATAAGTACAACAAACGAAAATTATTTCACATAAATCTCTTATAAATTTTAATTAGATATAAAATTATAACTTTATAAGCATTATAAATATACGATTTAAGTTGTCAGTTTTATCGGATAATTAGAAATCAAATAAAAATATCATCGTTTCACATAGGACAATTTTCTCTCTTACAAATCAAATTTAATAGAGTGTCATCGATTTTAATCGAATACGCGTCTATTATAATGCAAACTTAATAACATTTCATTACATAGTTCGAACGATAAATAAATAAATAAATAAAAAAGAAAGAAAGAAATCTGATCGTCGATCCCTCTTTCTCTTGCTCTTTCACTCTCTCTCACAATGCATATGAATCATGAATGAACTGTGAATTGAATGTCAAAGCGTACGATTGTCGTGTTGAAAGTATCGACATTCGACGACTCATTCAATTCACTAAATACACCCCTTTTCAAAAGATAAAGAAGGCTTTGGATGGATCTTTGTCCAGATTCAATGAAAGTCTCTTGTGTAATCTCTCTCTCTTTTTTTCTGTCTCTCTCTCTCTCTCTCTCTCTCTGCTCCTTTCTTTCTCTATCTCTCTCTCTCTCTCTGTCTGTCAGTCTATCCATCTCTCTCTCTCTCTCTCTCTCTCTCTTTCTATTTCTCTCTCGAACATTTCGAGGATCTACGTTAAGCGATTTCACCGCCTAACGGATTTCTCGAAAAACCGATAAATCCGTCATATTATCGGTTGAACCTTTCCATAATTTTCTCTCTCTTCTACCAAAAGTAATTTTTAGTACCTTTGTTGAAAGATCGAATCTATGAGCGCGTTAACGAAGGAGGGCAGCTTCCTAGTGGGATTTTATAATACGGTTACGCCAGAGTCGCGCATTCTTCGACTTCTAACCGATAATATCCTTGAGGGGTTCTCTCTCTCTCTCTTTTTCTTTTTCTCATTCTTTCTCTCTCTCTCTCTCTCTCTGTCTTTCTCTCTGTCTCTTTTTCTCTTTACTTAGGTGGAATTACTTTAAAAGTAGGCAACCGGTGGCAGGCTGGCCTGCTACGGGTAATTACATCGGTCCTCTATATACCATCCCAGCGAGACTATATAGAAGTCGGAGTCTTCGTAGACCGGTTGATTCCTTCGCGTTTACTCGAACAGTTCATCCACTCTCGCGCATCTCACCTCTCCTCTTACTTAGTTACTCAGTTGGTTATTATTTACTTACTTATTCACTTATTTTACGTTTATAAACGCGTACACACAGAGACACACACTCGAAAAGCGATCAAGGATCATGTTACTAAGCGTGAGTGTTCCTCTTCTATCTAATATCGTATCGTGCGGTTGATTTTGCAAACTCTTTTTCGGTTTATTCGGTTTATTAAAAGCTTTATGAATTGTATTCGTAACTCTGAACGGTTCTGGATTTTTTTTCTTTTTTTTTTTTTCATTAAAAAATTATTTAGTTATTATGAATGAAACGTTTGGTAACAATTTGTGTTGGCAGTTTTTTTCTCTTTTTTTTTTTTGTATGTATATATATATATACATAGTTGTTCGTTCTTTCGTCTTTTCTTATTTTTTGTTTTTTTGTTTTTTCTTTTTTCAGGTGCTTTTTTTGACCTTAGCCAGCACGGTGTTGGCTCAAACGGAGACCTCGACTCGCCTGGCTCGTACATCTCAAGCGGCACAAATCAGATACGACGATCCTGATGGTTCGTTAATTTTATTTATTTATTTATTTTTTCTTTCTTATCAAATCTTTCATCTTCTGAACAAATGTGTGAATCTTTTGTTATTCCATCGTAATTAACAAAATCTTGATCTCCGATAATACTTCTGAATCACTTGAAAAGTTTTTCTAATATCGATTTGAAAAATTGTTGAGAGTAAAAAGAAAGAGAAAAAAGGAGAAAAGAAATTATTTGATAAAGCTCCAAGTAAGGAAACCGAAAATGTAATAAGGACCGACGTAGAAAATATATCATTTCCATGTTTCCATTCGATGTTAATAATCTATGAATTTGGAATTATTTCCTGACTTTCAAGGCACGAAAGTGAACTGGAAATTCTACGTGCCGTACAATCAGCAACGCGCTCACCTGGAGAATCCTCAGCGTGGTCAACGAGCCGAGACTGCGATAGCTCAACCGCAAACAGCGGGTCAACATCAGCAGGCACGTTTGGTCCAGTCTCATCATCAACAACCAGTATCATCGTTATCGAACGTGGTCCCTGGTCAACCAGAATATAAATCTTACGCGTCTGTACCGACTCATATCAAAGAGTTGATACTACAGACGTACGAACCTCAACGTCCTTACGTCGATCCGTCGTCTTTTATCCATCAACAGGGTCTATCTATTGAACAAGCAAATTCTCCTTCGGATATTTCTCATTCAGCTCAATACGTATCGCCCGCTGCGAAATATCAAACCATCGATGACACAAGAACAGCTTCGAGCGATTTTTATTACGGCGAAAGAATGGCTAAGCCTCAAGGAAGAATCGATTATAAGGAAGACTACGATCAACGTACCCAACAACACGAGCAATCGCAACAGTCTCAGCATTCGCAAAACTCCCAACAAATTGTTGGTATAACCGTACCAATCGAAACTATGCCTGTTCAACCAGTACCAAAATTGGTCATCGACAAGAACATGCCGCAAGAGATACAACAGTTGCTACATTACCAATCTCAGATACCCTATGATGTCATAGCTAACAGAATTACTTACAGGCCAAAAACCTTGTTCATTCCTAAACCGATACCGGACGATTCGAAAGGACCGTATTACTACAAGAGTAAAATTTATTTCATGAAAGACGACAACATCGATGAGGTCGAGGATGTTAAACCGATCGATGAGAGTCAACGTCATTGACGACAATTCGTTTAATTATTTTAATTCGATTAATGGCGTCACGTTGAACGGTATTATAATATATATATATTTTTTTTTAATGTAATCATATATTTTAATTAATTCAACGAGGACGTTCGATCGTTATTTTCTTAAATCTTTATCTAATCTCTAATTTCGTGAATGATCGAAGAAAGATGAGCGTTATTCGTTGTTGTTTCTTTCTTACTATTTCTCTTTCTTTCCTTCTTTCTTCTTTTCTTTCTTTCTTTATAGGAAAAACAAAAAAAAAAAGAAAACAAAAAAAAACGCATACACAAAAAAGAGGATATAAAAAATAGAACGAAAAAAAAGGGAAAATACTAAGAAAAAAAAGAAAATGAAATAAAACAATTATTTCCGCTGTTCGTCTTTGCGACGATATTCGTAACCCAGTTAGAACACCATTCTCCTTTTTTTTCCATGCTTTCATAGAAAACACGTCGGTACGACGTTACAAGAGCATCAATTAAATATCTGATAAGTACAGCCGACAGACTTTTTTTTTCTCTCTCTTTTCTTTATTTTTTGTTTTTTTACTTTTTGGTTTCCACATACTTACCTCGACTACGTATGTAATTAATCAAAGTCACGCTCGCGTTTCTTCTTTCGCGAATATCTTTGTTCTTCATAAATCTTCTTCGATAAATTTTTTGCTCGTTTTTCTTTCTCTCTCTCTCTCTCTCTCTCTTTCTTTCTCTCTCTCCTTTTCTTTCCTTTTATCGTTTCGTTTTTTCTTTTGCTTATTCTTATCTCACAATCAAAAAAAAAAAAAAAGAAAAAAAAAGGAAAGAAGGAAGAAGTAAAAGAAAAGGAGATAGCATTTCTCCGGAAAAAGAAAAAAACAAATTATGTTAATCGTTCTACTTTCGTGTGGCCTTCATGGTTCCGCAAGTCCACCATAATATATAACGTGCTCCTTCAAACAGCTCGTACTCGTTTCCACATGCAATTCTAAACCACTTTCGTTTTTACTGTTCTCCGCTCGACTCTTTTGTGCCGTTTTTCCCCTTCGTCTTCTCCTCTCCTTTCCTCTCCTCTCCTCTCGTGGTCCATAATTTGTTGGTGTCGGTTAGTTACATATATACATAGACACGTATATACATAAATATCGAAAGTCTTTGTAAGCATTCGACACAATGGAAAATGTAATTTGTCAAGGAATAAGCTTTCGCAATTGTTTTATTTAAAAATTTTATTAACATTTGCAGTACCCGTTTACTTTGACCTTTTCATTTTCTTTTTCTTTCTTTTCTTTTCTTTTCTTTTTTTTTTTTTTTTTTTTCCTTTCATACCTTTTTCGTCCGACGAATTCAACTTTTTCTCTGGTCGACGATTTGAGTTAATAAGTTTGATTGGGTAAAACAAAAAGAAATCAAAAAGGAAATAAACATTATTCACTATTTTCTTTTTTATCTTTATAAATACACAGTCAGATCTTTTTTTTTTTTTTTTGACTCGATAAAGTAATATCGAGAAGAGAGAAAAATTAATCGTCGTTCTTATTTATTCACTTCGGTTTTTATTTTATTTTATTTTTATTTTTTTTTCTCTTTTTTTACTTTCTTTTTCGTAGAAACGACAAGACTTTTTTCCTTCGACGAGAAAATTTTGAATTTTAGCAATTGTCGAGATGGAGAAGAAAAATAAGATTAATTATCCTCTTTTCACTCTCTCCTTTTTGTATATATATATATTTTTTCTTTTTTATTCTAATTAATTAAAAATTTATGACTACAAGTAAACAATAAAATTTTCTCGCGAGAGAAACCAATGAAGAAATACTTTCACGATAGATAATCTTATATAAAATTCAATTCAATGTCGGCGCAACGGATTATGCGGCTATACGCAGTACAGTAGATGCATCTTGTGCATCGTTGCACCGTAACCTTTGAATCCTATGGGAAACTCGCTTCTGAGACGTGACATTCCACGATGATGCGCTTTCCACTTACATGGTCGTATGTTCCTTACTCCCACGTATATCTCTCTAACATTTCTCGCGTCTCATATAAAAAAAAAAAAGAAGAAGAAGAAAAAGAAAGAAAGAAAGTAAAAAATTAATCGTAAATCTGCATAGAAAAAAATGTCTACGCTAATCCGAAAATATTTGTTATCTCTTTGTTTCTTTTCTTTTCTCTCTCTCTCTCTCTCTCTCTCTCTCTCTCTCTTTCCTTTCTCTCTCTTTCTTTCTACCTCATTTTTTTTTTTGAAATATTATTACGAGCGCAAATCGTAAAATGCGATTACCTTAGAACGGAAACTTTCGAACCGCATCGACGAAACTTTCACCGTGTGCAACTATGTCGCATGAGTCTCTTTAACGAGTCACTATTAAAAAAGGTAACAAACGCGTCTAATTGCAAGACGCTTTTATAAAGTAGAAAAATAAACAGAATAGAACGTGTGAATAAAAAAAGCAAAGAAAAGAAAAAAAGAAAAAGAAAAGGCAAAAGAAAAGGAACAACACTTTTTCCTTTCTTTTTTTTAACTCTCTTTCTTTCACAAGTGCATGCTCCAAAAACGCATGAAATGTTTTTTTTTTTTTCATTTGCTATTTAATTAAACATTCATTCTTAGAAACCGACAGAGTCGTTCGACGAATATCCATTTCCACGGATGAAAGTTGCGTGTCTGTAAAACAAAAAAAAAAGAAAAAAAAAAAGAAAGAAAAGAAAATAAAAAGGAAAAAAAGAAGAAAAGAAAGAAAGAAAGAAAGCACGTAAAAATGCGTTCGTATAGTTTTTGCTTTTCACATAATTACACATCGATCCGTAAAATCGACAAAGTTTAATGCACGATAATCGATTTCGCGGAAGAGAAAATTCATGTCTTCGAAAAAAAAAAAAAAACCGAGAGAAAAAAGAAAAGGGAAACAAAATGAAAAATAGTAAAAAAAAGTGAAGAATAAATAACGACGCGTAGAAATATACCGATCATTTCCCTTAAACTCACCTACTTGCTCTTTTTTTTTTTTCTTTATTACCGAATCAGACATTTGGTAATTCATGCGCAATTCGCGGAAGAAAGTTTCGCATTAGCGTTTCCGTTGTGGAAAGACTAAGTAAAAGGGTGAAAAGGAAACAAAAGCAAAAAAGAAAAGAAAAAACAAAGAAGAAAAAAGAAAACGAAAAAGGAAGAAAAGCAATCGATTCGTTTTTTTTTTGGTTTCCTTTTTCTTTTTAACAAGAACGTTGGAACGTTAGCCGGACATCGAGGCAGGAAATCGTAATCGATATCCCGCGGTATTAGAAGCCGCGTATCCGATAAAATGGCAAGATGGAGGTGGAGGAGAGTCAGTCACATCCCCGTCTAAGCTAGAGGCCCCTTTTACATTCGCCTGCCTATAAAGTTCTTCTGGTGACCGCGCGCCCGCCTCAGAAACGCTCCACCCTTGAGCGCATCGACCAGATAGCTGCTTTCTTCTTTGCACCATGAAATTGCAGGTAAGTGATATAATGATCATTTATTATCTCGAAATTTAATTCTTCCTTCCTCTCGTAAAGTATCGTTGCCAAGTATCTCCGATAGTCGTCTATAGTTTTGTTTTTCGTTACTTTATTCATTTTCTTTTATTCGTTTCAATTTCGAATAAATGAGAGAAATCTTCAGTTTTGTCATAATCGTTCCTATTTCCCTCTATTTTTCTAATACATTTAAACGTTGCAATTACTACATTAATTGATGTGTGTGTGTGTGTGTGTGTGTGTGTGTAGATATAACGAGTGAATCGTGTCAATCGTTTGTAATTCATTTTCTGTAGACGATTTTATTTATTATGTATTGAATTTTATTTATTATTTGTTTTAAGAGATTATTTAATGTGTGCTTTATTCTCAAGCAAAATTTCATAAAGTAGAGTAATAATAATTTTAGAAAACATTGATAAATATCAATTTGCGATATATATATATATATATATATATATATATATATATATATATATATATATATATATATAGACATATATACTTGAAACGATACGTACTATTTATGTACTTACGTTTACGTTTTATGGAAGGACTTCTCTCGCGTGTTTCTAATCTCGATGAAATTGCATTACGACACAACTCGTTTCGTTTGTGCGAAAAGAGACGGAGAGAGAACGGTCAACGTTTTCTTACGGTATATGCGTACGTGTACGCGTATGTACGTGTATGTGTGTCACTAAATTAGATTCGACAAAAAATTGTCCGGTATAAATACCGTTCCTTTAATTGATACTACTTGTCAGGTTTTTCGACGTTTCCATGTGAATGCTACTCGTGTACGATTCGAGAGATTGTTACGTAATAATATTAATTTCTCTTTTTTCTTTTTTTCATATTTACTTATTATTTTATTTACTTGTGCCTGTAAAAAAAAATATACTTGTATATTTTATATGTTGAATTTTTTTATTCACAAATTTATATTTCCAAATATATTTTATATAGATATGTATAATGTTATATTTAATTTAATATATTATTTTAAACATTTATTTAATATCTATATATATATGTGTAATAATAATAATAATAATAATAATAATAAATATTTAGATAACATTTTTTACTAAGATTAAAAAAGAAGAATCCACATTTAACGAGATATCAAAAACTAATTACAAAAATTATTTACGCGTCCTTACCATTCGACAAATTTTCTTTCTCTCATTAATATTCATAGCTCACCTTTCATAAAACAAGAATAATCCATATTTTCATAAGTAGACATATAAAACTACGTAAAAAGTGTTCCCTCTCCTAGCCACCACCCACCCCCTCTTATCTTTAACATTCTCGAACGGACGTCGCTTTTTTATCGTACGAACACATAAGCTAGGCGTGTCTCCGTCGACGATTTATATTTCACTTTCTAGTCGAGAACTATCCAATACTAGACCGAACTATTTCGTTCGTACTCGTTTCTATTTTACTTATTTACTTATTTATTATCTATTTCTTTTTTATGGAATTTTTTTATCTCTTTTTTTTTATCTTTTTTTTTTATTTTGTCATCCCCCCCTCCCCCTCCCCCCTCCCCCAACATCCCCCATAACTCCATCTTGTTCTCACGTTGATCTTACGTCCTCGTTAATAAACGTTACTTTTAATAACTTTCCTAAAAAATTAAAAGGCAATGTAGATTTTTTCCGATATCTATATTTTCCCTCGCAAAATATTAAATTCAGTGGCGTTGGCCGATCGCGACCGCAACTGGTAACTCGACTTACACTCACGACTTTCCCTAGCGAAACGAGAAAGGTGACCATACAAGTCGGCAACATAATTCCCATGTTGAACCGGCGTAATCGACCGATCGATCGGCTTTTTGCTTTTATCCAGGTACAGACGCATGGAGATAGTTAGATAATCGATTGAAATTGATTATTGAATTTGTAAGAACGAATATAGGTATTTAGTAACTTATTTGCATACCTATACGAAACACGTATCGTTAACGAAAGTAAAAATATCGAATTATTTTAATTGTTTCAAGAGATTATTTAAAGGAGTGTTTTAAATTAAATCGTAAATTAGATCGTAAAAAAAAATTTGTTGTGATGATAATGGTTCGATAATTTAATGTTCGATGATTCGATCGATCGATCGATCGTTGTTTAAATTCCTACAGATTTTCCTGATTACCGTTCTTCCGGTATGCCTGGCACAATTCACTATTCAGGGAGCCAGCGACGGGAATCGGGTCTCTCAAGGTCTTAGGTATAGCGAGGAGAAAGGGATCGAGTATACCGATCAAAGTGGTTAGTATGTCAGTTTTTTCACAATGTTCATTAGTAAATATTTACGGTATAGATCGTTGCAGATCTCTTTTTGTTCCTTTTCATTATAAATTTTCTTTTCTTTTATTTCATTTATTTTTTTGTATTCTTTTATTTATTTATTTATTTTCTTTATTATTATTTTTTTGTTTTAATTTAGCATCGTTAGGAGCTGGCGATTTTACGATTCAAGGTGCAACCGATGGCAATTCGGATTTCAAAATCCAAGGTGCTACCGACGGACATTCAAATTTCCAAATTCAAGGCCCTTCTCAAGGTGCCATATCTACGTTCAACGTTCAACCACCTACCGATGGACACAGTCAATCGATTATTCGAGGACCATACGATGCGAATCATCAGGTTGCGACGAAATCTCTTCAGTACAACGATCCCAGTGGTAAGAAAAATGTTTTATTTTTGGATTCTTTATCAGGAGGACGTAATGATTGTCTGTGAGAACTGTTGAAAGAATAATTTTTCTTCTTCTTTTTTTTTTACGAAGGATTAAGAGTCAATTGGAAATCATACAATCACGATCGACAACCGAGATTACATCAGGCACAAACGGAAGCACATTATGCCGAGCCAGCTGCCCAACGAGCTCCACCTCCGGTTCAACATCGTCCACCAGTTCAACCACCAATTCAACAACCTTCTTACAGACCCTACAACGATGCACCAGCTCAGATTAAACAGTTGCTTCAATTCCAAGCTCAAATACCATACGTCAATGCCATACCCGAACAGTTTAGGTAGCACATTAAAATAAAATCTTTTCTCAATTAATCGTATTGGAAAAACAAATGTCATGAGAAATATTTATTAATCGTTTTAGATACGATCATTTGGCAGCTGCACAAGCACAGGCACAGCAAGTACAAGCTAAATTCCAACAAGAGGCTCCAACTCCGGAATATCGTGGTACCAAACCTCGTGGAGGTCCATCCAGACACCGAAGACAAGCACCTCAACATCCTCAACATCCTCAAGCTCAACAACCAGTTCAACAGCCACAGTATAGAAGATTATCTCAACCACCGACCGAACCTGCTCCTCAATATTCAACAAACTTGCCTAACAATTTGCAGGCGTTGCTGAAGTATCAAGCACAAATACCCTACAATATAATCGCCAATCAAATCAGATACGTTCCCGATAAGCCTTACGTACCGCAACCGATTCAACAGCCGAATACTCAAGCTGCCCAACCTGCTCAATATCAAGGCCAAGGTGACCATTATCAAGGTCAAGCGAGCACGTATACACAATCACAGATAAACACCTACCAGGATTATCCGCAGGAACAAACAGCTGCTTATTATGGTCAGGGACAAGGAGTACGTCCTGTCACCGAAAATCATCAGTACTAAAAAGAATGAGTGAGATAGAGAGAAAGAGTGTGAGAATGAGAGAGAGAGAGAGAGAGAGAGAGATAGAGAAAGAGAAAAATTGTTCGTTGAAAAGAGAAACGATTGATTTTCTAGCATCTTATGTTTTTATTATTATTATTATTATTATTATTATTATTATTATTATTATTATTTTTATCTTCTTTCTTAATATTAATTAATTAATAACGGGAGTTGCATGGCGAAATCGTTATGGTGCATTGTTACCGCTCGCTCTATAATTTATTATTTTTATTATTATTAGATTTTTATTACTAATGTGATATATTTCGATTGAGTTGGACAAAATTTTTTGTGTTTATTTATTTTTTCTTTTTCGTTTTTTTTTTGTTTCTTTTTTCTTTCCGTTTAATCTTTCGGGGAAATCGAAGGGGTAATAAGAAACGAAACGTGTGGATTTCTTGATTTATTGAAAGTATTATACAATCCGGTAAAGATCCGATTATATAATATATCGACTCGAGAGAGTTTCCATGAGAGATTACAGTTTTTTCTGTTATGTATGATGTGAGTATATATATGTATATATATATATATATATATATATATATATATATATATATATATATGCGTGAGCGCGTGTATGATTTTATTTTTTTATTCTTTCGGCTTTTCTTCGCTCTCTTTTTATAATATATTCGCCACGTTTTTCAATAAAATGATTAAAATACTTTGCGACACGTATCACATGTCTGTATATGCGTGTGTACACGTGACGATACGATATCCTTTAATAACGTTTCTTTATTTATTTATTTTTTTTTCCCCTTTAATTTACAACACACGAAATTCATACATCAAAATTTTTATCATATCCTTTTAATAACGCTAGTTTCATTATCTCACATATTTCAACTACCATGATCGTTCGCAATGATATATGAAACTAAGTACTTCGATTTGCATCGTCGATCTATATCATTTCTATATATATATATATATACATACACACACATATATGTATATATACATATAAGTATACATAAAAGATCATTCGTAAATAAATTCCGAGAGATTAGAATCTTAGTTTAAATGTCTCGTATGTGCACGTGTGTGTTTTTTTTTCTTCTTCTTTTTTTTCTTTTCTTCTTAACGTCATTACAATCACTTTACGTTCGTAGGAATTATGTCAGTAGATCCTGTAAGTATTTTTGAGACGTACCAAATGTCTCATAGAAACAAACCGGTTCGAAAATATCGATTTGCCTTTGATATTATTTAAAGTCTCGATTAATCGTTTGATAGATCAATCGATCGATCGGTCGATCGTTCTATCACTTGATTTCTAATCAAGTTGGATAACCGAACATTAGAACGACAATTAAAGTTATTTTCTATCGATCTTACGTTTAATTATTTGAAAGCAGTAATAGCTTCATGTTACGTATTTCGATATCATTTAACCGTTCGTTAACATTTTGGTATCCGACGCGTATCGCTTCTACTTTCACACTGATTCTAAGATAATCTGATTGGTTCTAGTAAACGAGAATTAAGAAAAAAAATATATATATATATATAAAGAACGTCAACCACGATTAATGTATTATGATGTTAACGACTCAATATAACTCGTTATTTCTTTCTCTTTTTTATTCTTTGCATTTTTTTAATTTTTTTTTTTTTAATTATCTCTCTCAAGATTAGATAAAAGCAATGGTAACGTTTTCGAGAATTTATACGTGTCCCTATATATACTATCTAATGTTACATAACACATAAATACGAGTATGATATAATATTTGTTTATAATTCGAAAAGCGCAAAGAGATAACTCGTCATTATAATTTCTACTTTAAGAAGAAAAAAAAAAAAAAAAAGAAAGAAAAAAGAAAATTTTAAACAAAGATCAGAAAGTACAAAAACACAAGTACCACGCGTGAAAAAGGTTCAACTGAATAATCTGAAAAAGAGATCTCTAAAAAGATTTATATTTTCTCGTTTATGGCGTTATAGAAAGATAGATCGTAATCTATACTATTTCTACTATCGTGTTTAAGTATGCAAGAGAGTTCGAATCGGTCACTTTTCCTTCTCTCTCCCTTTCTCTCTCTCTCTCTCTCTCTCTCTCTCTCTCTCTCACTCTCTGTGAACGTGAAACGCTTCCTATCTAGTCCAGTCTCGAAATGTTTCTTTTGCCATGGTATGGTGTTCGATCGTGAACCAACATATACGCGACCCATACGCAATGAGAGTAAGTGAAAGATAAATATAGAAATAGAAAGAGAGATAAATAAATACATATATATATATATATATATATATATATATATATATATATACAAAAAGAGTGCAAGAGAGAGAGAGAGAGAGAAAGAGAGCGTGCTAAACTATCTAACATCATAGAATTTTCTGTTTGCAACAACCCGGCGCCCGATCGCTTACTTCCTGACTTGATCCAACATAGAGTTACGTGATTTCAGTTGGGTGTGTGCGTTTGTGTGTATTAGAGAAAGGGTAGGGGATGGGGGACCTATGCACTTACATACCTACTAACATACCGCTCGAACCTCGAAAATAAAAAAAATCCACCTTCTGAATCGACGAACCGTGAAAGCTGGTGGTGGCCGATCGGTTACCCTGCAAACGGTTCTCGCCCATATAGAAGTGAGTCGCCAAGGAGTCGACAGTTTCAGACTGAGGACAGACGTTTCCTTCGAAGAAATCGTAGAACATCGTTGAAGAACGTTCGACGTTCATCATGAACTTCCTTGTAAGTTTTTTTTTTCATTGCTGATGATGAATTTTTCGATATAAAGAAAGGAAGCATCGAATATTTTCTCTTTCTCTCTCTCTTTCTCTTTGCTGTCTTTATATATATATATGTGTTTGTGTGTGTGTGTGTGTGTATGCACGTATATATATATATATATATATATATATATATATATATATATATATATATCTCTTTCTAATTCGTTCGACCAAATTATACTTACATACCCATTTACTTTCGTTTCGAACGTAAAAGAGTCTGTGGTGAAAGTACTTATCATCTAGATTCGATCGTTTATATTTTCTTTGCTCGCTCAATTAACCCTTTGCGTTGAATCGTTCAGTTTCATTCATTTCCTTGATCAAACAATATCCGGTATGTACATGTAGATATTTAGAGACTTACGTACGATCGCCTAACGATTTGCTTTTCTGAGATAGTTAATTACTTTTCTTTTTTTATGGATTATAATCGAGATCTAGTCGAACGATTGGATTTTATATTATTATTATTATTATTATTATTATTATTATTATTATTATTATTATTATTATTATATCCAAGTGTTATGGTGTTCGTTTTTTTCTTCTTTCTATCTCTTGTCTCTTTTTTATTTCTTCTTTTCTTTCTTTCACTCTTACTCTCGAGAAAGATTCGCAATATTGCAATACTTTATTTTGCGATAATTTCTATCCGAGCACTTTCTACTTGTTTATTCCATTTTTTTTTTCAGACAATTTTGCTCGTAATATCTCCTATTTACGTCACTGGCGATGTACTCGGTGATCTGTTAGGAGAAGAATTGTACCTAGTTGGTAAGGAACACGAGGAACTTGTCAGTAAATATCAAGCAAAAAAAAAACGAGAATTGATATAACAAAACTAACAACATAATAATAATAATAATAATAATAATAATAATAATAATAATAATAATAATAATAATAATAACAACAATATAATCCTCATTTAAAATGTTCTATATATTCATAGATAATATCCGAGCGAAGAGACAGACTCATGCACAGCAACAACAGATCAGTTACAGGCCTTATTCTCAAGCACCAGCACAGATCAAACAATTATTGGCTTCTCAACAAACCCGTGACCCATTAGTACATATACCCGCTCAACCAGCACCACAATTGTCAAACGGACCAAGACCAGAACCAGTTTATCAGAGTCAGGCTCAAGTTGCTTCCTATAGGCCAGAAGTTCGACTAGGTTCAGCACCTCAGCAACCAACTTACAAACAAATCCCAGTAGCTCCAGCTCAGTACAGACCACCGGCAGGTGCTGCTCAAGCTCAGGGTCGTCAATATACACCACAATATCAAAGTCCTGCTCCTCGGGCTGGTTATCAACCACAGGCACAGGCACAACCACAATACTCGAAACAATTGCCCTCGGAACTTCGACAATTATTACAAATCCAAGCTGGCTTGCCTAATGCCATTCCGCATGGTCGACAAGGTTGATTTAATCTTTCCTTGAACGATCTTTTTTTATCTAAGTTTATCTATTTTTCTTTCCCGATGCTTTTCTTTCCTTTCATTTTTCTTTCCTTTTCTCTTTATTTTGTTTCTTCTCGTGCGTTCGTCGTTTTTGGATATGCGTCAAAGGAATAAACGATCACGTCTTTTTTTATTTTTTTTCTGTTTCCTTTTTCTCTCTCTTTTCTTTTCTTTTTTTTTTTTTACATACGTAATATATCATATCGATACGTAATATCTCGTTCAGGAGTATATAATTAAGAGGGAAGTTAGATTTCGTAATCATCACTTCATTGTCATAGATATCATCGTCATTAAAACTAAAACGAAGAATGAAACTTCAGTCATCACGTTTACGATTTATTTTCCTTTTATTCCTATACATTCCTATATCTAAAGACAATTTATAAATATAAATTTGCGATCTTTTACCTGCATATTTATATACATACATACGTACGCACGTAGATACGTACGTACATAAATATACGATCATACCTTGTAAAATATTTGTATAAAAAATTTTTATCAGTCGTAATGCCGATTGTAATTATAATGGAAAATAACATTAATAGGGTTTCGCAAATTGTATATCTGCTAGGAATGAATGACTAATAGCGTGGTCGAATGAACTTACACAGGTGCTTCTATCGAACCATACGAATTAGAAGTTTCCATAGTAGGGTCCCTTAATTCGTCGTCACTCGAGGAATCAAGGTATCATCGCGAGGCCGCAAAAGAGGGGCGTATTTTGCGTACGACCAGGCTGTGCCCTTCTTTCTTTCTTTCTTTCTTTCGTTCTCCCCCTCTACTCCCTCCAATTCCCCACTCCATCAAGTTCTTCACCCCACCCCACTCCATTACTATTCGGCTGACTGGCTGACTGGCTGGCTGACTGACTGGTTGAATGGCTAGCTGACTGGATCAACGTGTGTATATATATATATGTATATATATATACATATATATGGTGTATGTATATGTATCTGTATATATGTACACATTTCTTCTTCCTCTTCTTTTTGCTAGCACACGCCCGAAAACGGACGGCGTGCAGTCACACCACCCCGCCCCGATTTTTACCTTCGTGTGCATCCCTTCAATGCATCCCTTGATGCAGCCCTCACCGACAAACAGGGAAGAGGATTAGCGAGTCCATTAAAGTCGCGGACTCTATTATCCGGAGGGCACAACTACGGTGACATCAACCGCCCTTTCACTGGCGTAGGACAGATCTTCTTTTTCCTCTTCTTCTTCTTCTTCTTTTTCTTTCTCTTCCTTTTTTTCTTATCTCTTCTTCTACCCCTTTCCTTTCAAATCCTTCGTCCTTCCTTCTTCCTTTTTTCATTCTTTACTCATTCGTAAATATCGATAATAATTTTCTCGTTGGAAAGACAAATTGTTCCGAAATTCTGAAATAATGATGATATTTTCTTGTACTTGCTTTTTCTTTTTTTTTTCTTTTCTTCTTTTACTTTTTTTATAAATCTAGATAGTGTGTCCTTTTATTTCGATTTTTATTTTTAATGTAGTAAACATTTTATCGACTAACTGAATGACCCCGATTTTGTTGGTTGGGAAATGTGAAAAGAAAAAAAAATAGAAATGGCGCCATTGGTAGGGTAGGGGGAGGGGGTCATAGAGGCAAATTACAAAGGGAGGATTACCGGCAGCTGGACTACCAGGCAAGCATCTAAGCATCTCTCTCTCTCTCTCTCTCTCTCTCTCTCTCTCTCTCTCTCTCTCTCTTGTGGGCCTTTCGCGAGCTAGCGAGCCATCCACGTCACTCAAGAGCTCTTTGTCCTTCGACGCATTGGTAACATAATTATCGGAGTTATAGCAAGCCAAAACCCAAGCCGCACCACCTAAAGGGGCCGCATGTGACAAGCGGTTAGGCACTGACACCACCAGTATATATATATAGGTGTGTGTTTGTACGTCTCTTTGAATTGATCTATATTCTCTCAATTTTTCATATCGTTATACGCGAAAAATGATTAAAAACTTTTACTATACTTTATATTTCTCAAATTTTTCACATCGATGTCAAATAAAAGTATATCAATTTTAACAAATTTTTTTCTGTTTTTCTTTTCTTTTTTTTTTCCAACTTTCTATACATAAAATCGTCCACGTGTGCACGAGCGTTTACGCGTATGAAATATTTGTATACTTTAAAAAATTAACCAACTTATTATCTCAATAAACATTTTTTATTTAATTTTTAACGATCGTGAAAATACTTAACGATCTGATCAAAATATGTTTCTTTTCTCTATTTTTTTTAGAACTCTGTCTTACGCAAGATTTTTTAAAGCGTAATTTACGATATTGTACGAGTCGCAACATAACAACAACAAAGTATAAATAATTAAATAAATGAACGACACGCTGCGATGGCAAGAGAAAGAAAAAAGAGAAGATAGAACAGAAAATGAAAAGAGAAAATAGAAAACAGGTCATTGAAATTAATTCGCAAATCGACTCGTCGAGTCACGAATGCGGATAGAAAATTACTTTGCACGCTTTGTGCTCCTAATTATATACTCGACTATCTACTCTAACTCGCTCCATGAGTGTGCTCTCAAACGTGTTGCCGAAGTATTTTCCAAAGCGAGGTTGTTTCGTAATCGTACGTAAGTAAGTAAGTAAGTAAGTAAGTAAGTAAGTAAATACGTATGTATGTATCTATTGCAACGTTCTATTCGCAGTGTCACGTTTCTTGATCTAGGAAAGTGTCATGGAGAAAGAGAGCGGATTTTTCTGCATTACCAATAAGTAAGCCTATTCTTGCGTTTCACGTACGGCAAATAATATTCACGTTGCTAAATATATACATATGTATTTTCTTTTTTTTCCCCATTTTAATACGATTCCATTTTAATACAATAACTCGCAAATTTAATACTTGTACTCGAAAAAAAATTTTCAATCGATTAGATTAAAATCAAGCATGTATTTCTTTTTATTATGATCGATATAATAATAAAAAATAATGACTATTATCATTATTATATATAATAATAATTATTATCTATTTTGTTAGATATATCGAATTATCTCGACGATAAGGTTTCTAATTTTCTTTTTTCAATTCTTTTCTTTTTTTCTTTTTTTGTTTTACTTCGTCTTCGATCTACCTCAAATTATTTTTTCAAGATAATGAATTCTCACGAATTTTATTCGAAATCGAATCGATTGAAATTCGATTGGATACATACGAAAATATGAAATATGTTGGCCTATGGTATATCTATAATGGATAAATCATGAAATAGATTTGTGAGCGTGTGAAACGGGTTGCGGTTTGCCACAGAGTGATTCCAATAATTGCATCTAATCCTAAGGGTTGCTGACACGCGACATGAAATCCTGTGTGCAATCCTTCATCGGATTCTATCCCCGTACTATTACGTACACGAGTATATATGAGTACGTGGTAGTACGTGGTACGTGGTAGTACGTGAGTATGTATATAGTTTATAGCAAAATGGCATTAACGATTATAAGAACGTTGGATTTATTTCAATAACAGACGCGTTACGCATGTATGATTTTGTTCTCTCTCTTTTTTTTTTCTTTGCTTCTATACGGGAATCATACTAAAGTATCTCAATAATCCATGCGTCACGTACAGTTGATTATAAGTATAAAGTAACATAACAGTTTACGCTTTTTTATTCATCACCAATTCACTCACGTTACATTTACATATATATATATTGATTATTACATATAATAATAATTGTTATTATATAATTTATATGTTCAATATTATATATTATGTATATAAAATAATTTAGCTACTTGCATCTTAAAAAATATATATATATAATTTCTATGTTTTGTTTTATAAATAATAATAATAATAATAATAAAACGTCAATCTATAAACTAACTCTAATTCAATTTTTCTCAATTAGCTAATAAATCAACGTCAACATTTTTTAAGTAGCATGTAACAAATATCTTCCATATGACATAACACGTCGATTATGAGATGAAAGAAAGTTAAACCAAGAAATAAAATAAAAAGAAACAAGAAAGTGAAAAGAAAAAGAAAATCAAGGAAATAGAGTGCGCGGTACGTATGTTTTTTTTTTCTTTTCTTTTTTTTTATGCTTTTCAAGGTCGACTTTACCTATTGTAAAAAGAAGGCAGACCGGAAAAATCCAGCATGGCCGTCGACGGTTAACAGCCAATCGTTGCACGTACGCTGATGACAGCTGCGCATCCCTCTTTGATGTTAAGAGAGAGAAGTGAGAAGGAAGAGAAAAAGAAAGAGTACAGAGAAAGAGAGAGAGAGAGAGAAAGAGAGAAATAAAAAGAGCCAGCTTGGTCCCTTTTCCTCTTCGTTCGAGACCGAGCAATGCGTTGCTCCCTAACTTTCTGATTTTTGCCTTACGAAGTCAGCCATTGTTAGAGGACTCGTTCGTGTGGTCTTAAGGCATAGGTAGTATGCCTTCTTTCAAAAAAGGGATTCGAAGATTGTCTATTCCAACGCACACGTGCTTTTTAATACGAAAGGGAAGCTATCGCTATGTTTTTATTAAAAAAATTTTTATTCCGATAATCGATAATATCGATTAGGTTCTTTAGAAATTTTTTATCGTTTACATACGCATTATTAATGATAATTAAAATCTTTTGTATATCAAAACGTTAGTATTCTTTGAATTAAAATTCTTCTTCTTTTTTTTTTCATTTGTTTTATATTTGATTTATGGGAATAATGTATCGAAAGAAAGCCGTACGGATGGTTGTATAGTCACGTTCGGATGATACCAAGCTAGAAATAAGATTAAGGGTTTGTTAAGAATAGATAATTACGATCGAGTTATGAGGGATGATAGACCCAACAAAAGGAAAGAGGTTCGTTCTTTAATCAGTTAACAGGTCTGGCGTTAACGACTCGTGCATGTCTGCGGGTGGTCGGAAGGTTTTCGTAGACCACCTGACCAGAGTATTCTCTATATAATATGTATATATATATATATATGTATGGCATACTTACCAATACGGGAAACTAAGAAGCCGAATAATATCCCTTTCCAACCAATTATCTCAGTTTTCCCTTTTCAAAAGACAATGGTGCTTGGTCACTTCGAACAAAACTGACAATGAGAGAATTATTAGAAAAGATTTAACGTTAGCCACGTTCCCAAGAGCATTTGCAAAACGAATGAAACCTTTTTCCTAACTGAGAATGAATGAGCCAAAATTCATTCTTAATCTGTTTTATGATATTAGTGACTTTAATTGTATAGAGTTTCTTTACAATCTGACAGCTGCATTTGTCTCTTTTCTATAGACTCACGAATACTGAAAAAAGGATTAAAATGAACTCTAAGAAAATAATAATAATAATAATAATAATAATGATGATGATGATGATGATGATGATGACGATGATGACGATGATGATGGTTGTAATCGTGTTTGTAAATTTGTTGTATCGATGCAATTTAAATAGATATTTATTCCTTAAATTATATTTCTATCTTTGAAACAAATACGTTTAACTAATAGATCCTTCTATCGCTAGATTGAACGACAAACTTTCTTTTGTATTTTTTTTCTCTCCAACTTTCATCTTTTCAACTTTTCGATAATAAAACGAAATTAATTCGAATATTCCTATCTTTCCTAAATACGAATATTATTACGATGCGACAAATAGAGACGAATACAAAAAGGATTATTATGTGGAAAGCAAAAGAAAAAAATTATAAATAAAAAATTTCCACACACACACATATATATATATATATAATAAACATACATACATACATACATATATATCGAGTTCGAAAGTAGATATCCTCGATAGCTCGATCGGTTTGAAGATTTATGAAAAATTGTTTGGACGACCTAATAAGAGGCTTGAAATCTCGATTGCAACGCGTACTCGTTTCATCGGAAGAGGCTGATGGGTGGAGAGAGTAGTGGGGAGGGGTTAGAAGAGGAGGGGGTTTCTATTCCGAGTGATCGACCGATATAATTTATTCGGACAATGAGTGGTGGGTCCTCGTCGATCTACTCTTCCAACCCCCTTGAGTTGGATATAGATAGATAGAGATAGAGAGAAAGAGAGAGAGAGAGAGAGAAAGAGAGAGAGAGAGAGGGAGAAAGCATCAGTGTCATGTACGGTGATGAGCCCCTCAATGACAGCGAGCAACATAATCTGTTCCCATCGGGCAAGTAGACATAATGGGCCGAATCGACGGTAGACAACAATGGTAGGGCATTTTACAGGAGCCCGTTTGGAACTCGAAAAAGCCTTGCCCATACCCTTCGACTAAGGAGGGGTAGGCGTGAGGGGTGAATCGAGAAAGTGGACCGTTTCTCGAGGGTGGTGACAGTATTTTGGTGGTGGCTACGGTAATGGTGGTGATGACAACAAGGACAACGACAACGACGACGATGACGATGGTGATAATGGTGATGGTGATGGTGGTAATGGTTGTGGTGGTGATGGTAAATTGCGTACTCAGCTTCATTTTTCCATGAAGGTATACTATCTCAAAAACGCCTAGCATAGCAAGAACTTATCCAGGACGTTTTACTTTATTAAATTCCTCTCGCGCGAAACGTACGAAACTGTACACGTGCAAATATTCCTCCCTCTTTTATTTTCTTATTTCGAGATTGGGGACGAAGGTGTGCATCATCCCTTCGAATAGAGAGGGTAAGAAAAATTTTCAATTTCGTTCACGTTTGTTATTACTATCGAAAAGTCAGCGAGATAGTTTTCAACGATTCAGATGATTTAATGTGTGTTCTCTTTTATGTTTCTCTATGAATATTAATTATGTCATATATTTGAAATCATTTTATCGTAAAAAGATTTATGTGAAAAGATTTATTTGTATTTTTGTTACGTAGTATATTAAACAATGATGACTTGAAAAGTTATAATATACTCGCGTATATTTAACATCAATTTATACCAAATATAATAGTAATTTCTTTTTCTTTCACTCTCTTTATACCTGTATATGTATAATAATATAAATATATATTTAGTAGATACAAATGGATTATTATAAATAAATGAGTAATATTCCACAATGAAAATATATCAAACTATACGATTCGTTTGTTAGACGCGGACAAGAAAAAGAAAAAATAAAATAGATAACGAATCTCTAAAATAAATTAATTCTCATTAATTGTATATATATATTTACATAAAAAAATTAAGAAACAGGGATCTCGTATACGATTGCAACGATGGTAAATAGAGATTGGATATTTAGAGGTAAAACGTGACAGGGAACGATCACGACGAAGCAACCCCTTCGTTCGGCGTGTTCGTTCTCTAATTGACTAGAATGTCGTGCGAGCGTATGGAGCACTTTTTCTGTTTTGTTACCTCAAAACAAAGACGACAATACGTCGATCGTGAAGTGGCCACTCGTAGTCGCATAGGTCCGTTTCGTTTCGCGGCTCACGAGGATCCATCGGTCCAATCGGAGAACGTAATCGTGATTGTAACGTCTATGTGTGTGTGTGTGTGTGTATTAGTCGAGTGGGGTTGTTTCTTTGTTAAAACCATCCCCATATCTTACCGCCACCACAGCCGGCGCAATTACATCGTCCAAAAGTACCATTGTATCGCTATTGCGTTTTGTTACTGTTGCGAATTACGAATCGTCGATAAAAGACGTGTATACGTGTATTTATTCGTCTAAGAGGAAGAGAGAGAGAGAGAGAGAGAGAGAGAGAGAGAGAGAGAGAGGGGATAGGACGATTATTTTCCAGGGGTTGAAAGGAATTAAAATTTTTACGTCAGAGTTTCTCAAACGAACGATTCGACGTTAATTCGTTCAAATTCTGCTGGAAATAATTTTTCTTCTTCAATGAAAAATTTAATAAATATATCGTCGATATTATCCATTGAACAATGTAAATTAATACTAAGCAATAATAGATAATATCGAAATATCATCGATAATAATATTTATTGATGATAATTATAGTATTATATATATTATACATAGGGATGATACACTTGTTCATCTTTTTTTCGTTTTGTTAAACATAATAATTTGTAAATAAATAGAAGTCTTTTGAAAGATTTTTAAAAGTTCCTTCGGTCCGAGAAAAAGAAGAAAAGAAAAAGAAAAAAAAATCTTTCACAGATCGTCGGCAAGTGGTGCTGATACTCGATCGGTGGGAACCACTTGTTCACTTTTAATGACACGGAATAATACGTATATACATGTATGTACATACATATATATATATATGTAACTCTTTCATAGATGACTAAGTACACAATAGTCGTTGGGAGGTCTCTTTTATTTAAAGCGAAGGAATTCAACGGGCTTCTCAACACCATAAGTTCGCTCCTCTTGGACGATATTATATCCCTTATTGTTCCTCATCGTTCACGTTGTTTGTCATTATTGTTGTCGTTGTTGTCGTTGTTGCGATTCCACTCGGGTGCCTCGATCTCGCCCGAGCGAACGAAATAAAATAAAATAAAATAAAATAAAATGAGAGAGAGAGAGAGAGAGAGAAAGAAACAACGACAGAGAAAATAGAATCGAAACAAAAAAAAAAATAACTAAGTACTCGATTATTATTCGCTCGTCCGGAAACTGCTACACTGTATTACTTTTTCAAGAGGGGGTTGCCCTCTTTTGAGTTGTAACCGAGGTAACAAATCGGACACCGTGTAGATTAAAATTGTAACATACGGCAGCTAGTCTAGTGTGTTATTAAATCAAGATGTTAATTGCGATCTATACTTTTCTCTTTTTCTTTTTTTTTCTTTCTTTCTTTTCTTTTCTTTCTTTCTTTTTTATTTATTATTCACCCCTTTCGTCGCTGGTAACATCACTTTGCGATCGAATCGAAATAATCGATTTTTTACTTACCCTTGTGTAAGAACGAAATTTAACAAAAATTATTTTGTTGTTATGGTGAAAGATGTAAAAACTCGTTAAAGATTCGACATCTTTTTCGCGACACCTTACACCTGCTCTTTTTAAAATTCTTTCGTACATTCCACAGAGAGAAAGAGAGAGAGAGAGAGAGAGAGAGAAATACAGAGAGATAGATAGAGATAGAGATACAGAGAAATAGAGTCGTCGGGTCAGTGCTCATGGCTATATTAGTATGATACTTCTGGGGCGGACTGTTTACCTGAGTAATTTGTCAGCACACAATGTATGAAATCCTTTCTAGCGACCTCCGAAAGCTTCTGGCTTGCTTTCAATCGAGCTCGGTCACCTTTGTATCCTTGCTTTGCGTCCCTTTTAATCCATCCATCCATCCTTGGATCCTTCCTTCCTTCCTTCCTTCCTTGCTTCCTTGCTTCCTTGCTTGCTTCCTTCTTTCCTTCTCTTTTTTTTTCTTTTTCTTATCTTTCTATCTTTTCTCTTTTTCATCATCGACTTTTCCTTCTCTAATAACTTTGTCGCATGCCGAATGATCTCCATTGAAAATTTTAACAAATCTATTCTATTGTAGACAAATAGATCGTTGCATTATTTTCTTTTCTTCTTCTTTTTCTTTTTTCTTTCTTTCTTTCTTTCTTTCTTTCTTTCTTTCTTTTGTCGGTCGAGAAAATTAATTCAAAAGATCGTAGATTATATTTTGGTTGAGAGATTTTTTGCTTCTTTATTTTTTTCTTTTCTCTCTTTTTTTTTTCGAGCAAACTGTTTTTCCTCTCATATCGAGAAATCAAATTTATTCATGAAAGATATCGTGAGATACAATCGAAAAAATTTTTACTTTTTAATGTTAATCCTTTAATTTTGAATTACACTTTTAACCCTGGCAATAGTCGAAATGCTACATTTTATATATAAAATTTATATCGTTCATTTGTCATATCGTATTAATTACATACATTATATAAAAATATATTAAACTATATTCTATTTCCTTAAATTCAATTAATATTCTGTAGATGACATATTATTAAAAAAAAAAAAAAAAGAAAGAAAATGCAAGAAACGATAGACAACAAGCTAACAGCATAACGAGCTAACGTATATTGCAGTGCATAAAAATAAATAACATAAATAAATAAACAAACAAATCTTCGAGAATACCTATATGTATTAGAAATATATATATATATATACATATAAAATACATTTATAAAAAATATATATATATATATATATTTACGTAATAAAACGTAAGAGTAGAAAAGAAGTGTTGAACACGATAAAACGTTCGTCGACGAAACGATGTAAACAAAATTTGGATAAAAATGGTAGCTCGCGAGTGGCAACACTTTACTATTACTGAGTTCAGTCATGCGAGTCAGGAGAGTCACTCGAAGAACCTTTGGAGTCCATAACGCCGGGCTCGGTTCGATTCGTTTCATTTCTAGTAAGTACTTACGTCCCGCATAGTTCTCTCTCTCTCTCTCTCTCTCTTATCCTTTTTTCTTTTCTTTCTTCGAAGTATTTAAGTATGGTACCTTACTCTCAGTATTCGTGAGAATATTTGTCACGCTTTTTCTTTTCTTCTCTTTTCTTTTCTCGAGTATCTTCTTCTCCTTTTCTTTCCCTCTTTTTTTCTTTCTTCCTTTCTTTTTTTTTACCCTTCAAACGTTCTCTCGTGTCGAATAATAAAAGAGGAAAAGGTGATAAGAGATATTTTTTCGTCGTGTTTGCGCTTTCGAAGAAAAGAAAGAAAAGAAAGATGGGAAAAGAAAGCAAAAAAAAAAGAAAGAAAAAGAAAAAAAAAACGAACAAATACAAATTTTTCTTCTTCTTTTTATTTTTTCCTTCCTTTCTTTTCTTAAACACCTTCTTTTAATCGATGCTTCTATGAAAGCGATGTTACATCTTCTCCCTTTCTTTTTACTTTATCTTTCCAACGACATTAATCGATAAAAATAATAGACTTTGTATTTCTCACGAAACTTTGTGTTAAAAAGAAAAAGAGAGGTGGAAGAAAAGGGAAAAGAAAAGAAATTTTCGACTTCTCTCTCTCTCTCTTCTTTTTCTTTCTTCTTCCTTCTTTTCATCTCTCTCTTCCAGTAGTAGACGTTCCTAGACGAATCATTTACCCACACTTCTCTTGTTGTTGTCGGTGATTACACGTCGTCGGTCTACCACGTTAAGAAATACCTCAAAATGTACTGACAACCTCGACGTAGTCTGTCTTTTGTGCCGCGATTATCGCTCAAATCGCCGGAAAATTCTCGTGAAAACGCGTCGTATTGTGTTGCGAAGAGAGAAGGTCAGGTAAAATTTCTGTTCCTTTTCTCTTCCTCTTTTTTTTTTCTATGATCTCCTTCTCTCTCTCTCTCTTTCTCTCTCTGTCTGTCTATCTCTGTCTGTCTATCTCTGTCTATCTCTGTCTGTCTCTGTCTCTCTTTCTTTCACGTGATCAAAAACTTAAAAAAAAAAAAGAAAAGAAATTTTTTACCTCCATATATAATACCTTTGATCTCTTCCGACGTGAATTTTAATTTCCTTCACCTTTTTTTTTCTCTCTTCTAAAACTTAACATTTAATTTAACGTAACGTAACGTAACGTAACGTAACATAATAAATATTTGCGCGTTCGATAATTGTAAAAATGTTGTATTTTAATTTGTTTCACATTCTCATCGTCTCGCTTTTTTTTCTTTTTCTTTTTTGTTTTTCTTTTTTTATTATTATTGAATAAATTAATATCGTTCAACGTTAAGGCATCTAATTGGGAGAAGAAAAGATGAAATGATGAATTTGCCAACATTTGTTTTTATTTCATTATTTACACCTTTCGATGAATGTATTGAAGATAATTTTATCTGTCCCATTTATTTCTCATCGAAAATCCCAACACTTTTTCTACGTTTCCTTTTTTTTTTTTTGCTCGTTTCTTTTTTTTCCTTTTCCTTTTTTCTTTCTACTTTTTTTCTCTCTTCGTGAAATCATATTTCAAAGATAATTTAAGTACTTCAAGCCTCTTCACCAATTCTAACAGTCAACGCCATTTGTTTTCTGTTAGTTTTCGCGTTGTCGCGTAAAGTACATTTATTATTATTATTATTATTATTATTCTTACTATTATTATTATTATTATTATTATTATTTATTATTATTATTATTATTATTTATTATATATATGAACATATATATGTGTGTATATATGTCATCGTTAGTATTGCATTGGACGTGCGTCAAATACGTGCCATTTTTAATAATCTAATAAAAAAATAAGCAATACCCCGTCCGTTCTTTAAAAAGACGATGTGATGTATTATAATCCAAATCGTTCAAAATTATAGATCGCTAAAATGTGAATTGAGAACGTAAAGCTAATGAAATTAATTGATAATTCAGAATCGTTAAAATTCTTCATGAATCCTTTACAAAAATTGTATACATAAATATATAATATATAACATGTATAATATATATATATAATATATATGTAATATACACATATAACATATATTTATATATATATATATACACACATGTATACATACACACATATATATATATTTAAATATATAATTTTTCTGAATGATCTATGAAAAATTAATACAATATATATATATATATACATATATATATATCGTCAAATATAATTGTTGTTTTTGTTAATTACATTTATAATTCATTCCTCTATAGAACGAAAAGATATTTTTATTCGTGATTAATGTCTCTCTCTCTCTTTTTTTTTTTTTTTCTTAACGCTTTGGCCTTTAATTAAGGAATAATACAAATTACACAAGGAATAGATAAAAATTCGATTTTAACCGGATTTGTACATGTCACATATAATCCTTTCGATAGGGATAATACCGATGGTTCGCCTAAAGAAAAGTTCCTCGATCGCGTGCGTTGAGACCGATCTTAAAGTTGGCAATAATAAGAGCAACTTTCCAAACCTAAGTGCACCAAAGGAGGCACCGCTTAATCTTTGTCCAAGCGCTAATTGTGCACCGTCCCTTAATCTGGCGACTGCAACTGCATCCTTTAATCTTGTACCATTGTTAGGTGAGGCAGAGCCAGAACTACTACTTCGACTACTTGATACGGGATCGCTGTCGAGACCAGCCTTGAATAGAACGATAGCCCTTACGCATGCGAATTCGTGTTGATCGAGATTCATAGCATGAAAACCGGCCAATGTGTCCCTGAAACGCGTTACTTCGACCGCCAATCCAAGACCCTGAGTCCCTGGTGGTAAAAGAGGCGTTGGATCTAACGTTGGTAACATTTGTGCCGCTGCTAACAAAAACAATTCTCTCCAAGAGGATTCCAATAAGGTCAGTTGATCCTCGATAACCAGATTCGTACCAGCTGCTAACTCTCTTGCCCAATGGACGTTCAAAAAAAGTAATCTCGCTGCTTGCTCGCAAACCGATTCCGCCGTGATCGCTGGTATCAATGGGATCACAGGTAGATTCGCCATGGTAACTGGGATCTATAGTGAACGTACGACAAAAATAAGAAAAAAAAATAAATAAATACAAAATTAAGAAGAGGAATTACGAACGGTGAGACAATCAACGTTCAACGACAATAGAATTTATCCGTTCGACATTAATACGATATATTTCTCTTATTATCTCTTTCGTTGTGATCATAAAAACGAACTTACCTTAGGCAAGGCAATACTGTTGCAATAAATCGGATGAGGAAGAGGATGATGAGGGGTGGACGGAGCAACCGATACTCGAGGCTCCGTTGGTGGTTTTGGCAAAGCGAGATCTAACGCTGCCGTCGATTGCGGTACTATGTTGCTCATTATTTCGGGCTCTTTAAAATAAAGTGCCATTTGACGCCGTAAAGTCGAGTTTCTTGGTCCACGTTCGTGCTGCACGGCTAAAATAACGAATGAAACGGAATAATAAGCATACGAACGATAAAGAGAAAAAAGAGAAAATGATTTTTAAATGACTCATTATCGTCCTTGTCATCATCATCATCAAACATTGTGTCGTGCATCATTCGAACTTACCGTCTTTGTTCATGCCTGCCTGAATGCATTTGGCCAATCTACACGCTCGACACTGATTACGATGAGTTTTATCGACCATACAACCACCCTCGGACTTGGCCTTGCAAACGTATTGTCGATTTCTTCTTATCGACCTTTTGAAGAAACCGGCGCATCCGTCACATGCGAATATACCGTAATGTTTGCCGGACGAGTGATCCCGGCATACCTTGCACGGTATATCGTAAAGTATTCGACCTGCGTCAAGAGAGAAACAAAAAAAGAGACGGATGTAATCAAGTAAAAACAAGATAAGTAAGTAAATAAATTAAAACAATCAAAAAATTCAAAGAAAAGGAATATAAAAAAAAGAAAAAAAAAAGGAAAACCTATCAACATTACCAATAAATATTACTAATATTAACGTATTATTTTACGTGATATACTAATTAATAATACTATGTATCCGTATAATCTGTAAATTACTAATACATATTATAATACTAATGTGTATACAATTTATTCTACTCCTATTATTTCTCTCACTCTTTCCTTGAGAATTTTGAAGAAAGAAGAAGAAGAGAAAGAAGAGAAGAAGGAAGAGGAGATCGGCCCGATCATCGGTATGCGACTAAACGTTTCTATTGTCAAAATTCATTGAGAGAAGTTAGAAAAGAATGACGTCTGAGGGTTAATCTCGTACGCGTTCTCAATGGTGGTACCAACACAAAGTATATTTTGCTTCGAGACTACTTCGTTGGTGATTGAAGTGAGATGATGGGAATGAATAGGGGTTGATACTGTTTAACGTGGAAGATGCGAATAACGTTTGTCAAAAATCGGATAAATAGATCGAAATTTGTCCTTGAACGATATGGATGTCGCAATATAGTTTAAAAAGCCATTACCACTATTTTGCAATTCCCATTGGGGATCGAAATATCGGGCAAAGGCAAAGGTAGGAGCCATACTGGAAGGGTGGATTTATATGACGCTTTTACAATACGGGACTACCAAGCAACTCCTTGTCACTGGCACCGCCTACACCATTGATGCTAAAGAGATTGTGAATGGAACGACTTCAATGGACCGGATGTGGTCGATCTATTCAAAGATTTTAAGTGAGCAGCAAGAAACGCGACACTTCGTCGACTCTATCGCTCCATCTCTCTTTCTCTTTCTCTTTTTTTCTCTCTCTTTCTCTCTCATTCTATTTTTTCCCTGTTCACTTTGAAAATCCCTCTATCGATGTATACTTTTCTTTATCTCCTTCCAAACTATTTACGTATCCTAGGTAAAACACGTTGAACGTGTTGTCTCTACGTTTCTGTGCGAATCTGCACACTCTTCTCTCCTTTCTTCTAAACTATCAAAAAATTCTATCGAAATAATTATCTCGCTCCCTCGAGTTTTCTCTTATTTACTCGATACCTAATATGTATATAAGATATTTTCCTATTGAGAAATCCGAACAGTTCTTCTTTACCATACGCACTACGTTGATGGTTACTATTTTCTTGTAACGAAAACAAAGGAAAAGAAAGAAGATAGGGGTAAGTTCCTTCGTTTTTTCTTTTCTTAAATCAATAAATAAATTCAAAAGATCGATATTGAATTTTAGAAGGACGAAGAAAAAAAAATTAAAAAAATAAAAAAAAAAAGAAGGTTCGTCCATCCGTTCGTTCGTAGAGTCGAGTTCGAAGGTCTTTTGAAGGATTCCCAAGAGCTGTCCAACTAAGCTTATGTGTATATATGTATACACACATATATATATACATAAAAACGCGTATGTAGCTACATGCATGAGTTCCGCGGTTCGTACCGAATATAACAGGGGAGAAATCGTTCGCCCTTTCCAAGGCCCTTCTTTCCCTAGTCGAGGGAAAGTTTGAAAGCGTACGCATGTAGGCTCGCGAGCGTGCAAGCGTGCCACAGAATCACGCGAGGCTCTTCTCTCTCTCTCTCTCTCTCTTTCTCTCTTTCTCTTTCTAACGTCGAGCCAAGACACGCGGGCACTGACTGCATGAAATTTGCATTCGTCCTTCGTACTACAATATCCTACTACTCTATACGTGAAAGAAACAGAAAAATATGTGTACGTATGTAAGTGTAGTAAGTAAAAAAAGAAACAGAAAAAGAAAGAGAGAGAAAGAAATAGCGAATGTATATCCGCGATATAGGCGTATATATATGTACCCATATATATGTATGTACGTATGTGTATATATGTGTGTGTGTAAGAGAGAGAGAGAGAGAGAGAAAGATAGTCATTCGCGATTGAATTTTTCATTCGGATCGTCATAGCCTGTGTTTTAGCGGAGGCTCTTAAAGTCCATCATTTTTCCGCTTCTGCAGAAATCGCGCTTATTCTCAAAGTTTCATATGGGATTTTTACAGTGGCCGTCGACGGACAGACAGACAGACAGACGGACGGACGGACGGATAGACAGACAGACCGACAGACAGAACCATAAAGCATTAGTTTTCTACCCCTCTTACCTCGGGTTTTATTACCTATGTCGGATGAACGAAAGCTCGCTTCGTCGATTAGATATCATGGTATAAAACTACTGACATTAAATCGTATAATCGGTCCCCTTTTCCCTTTTATTTTGTCATTCCTGATATGTATGATATATCGAAGATGGGGTGAGGTGGTGGGTGAAGAAGAGGGTGAGAATGTAAAATTTTTGCTAACCGTGCACGTGATAGTAAAAAAAAAAAAGAAAGAGAAAAGGGTTGTCGTCTTTTTTTTTTAGCTAGCGGCTTGCAAAAATTACGTTATTGTTTATTAATTTTTTACATTCGATTTTTTTTTTAATCGTCTATTTTTTTTTTTTTTTTTTTTAATTAAAAATAGCAAGAATTTTTTTTAACAATCGAATCTCGAAAATTCGACGACGACGACGATGCTCGAAGAGTCGAACGAGATTAACAATTTATTTTTTGCAAATCGTTCCTCCCTGTCACCCCTTTAAGCAAGCCCACCCTCTTTCACTCTTCATCTCTCACCCTTCATCCACCTTCTCACCCTTCACCCGTATTTTTCGGTTCCTCGGTTGCCATTTTATACGTTTGATACGTGCTATGTTTTCTGTTGGGTACAAGAAGAAAAAAAAAAAAAACAAGGACAGGACCGTATATTAGCGATTCGAAATCGTGGAAAAAAAAAATGTTGCTGACCGTCGCTTCACGAAGGGTAAGTGAAATAAGGAAGGAAAGAGAGAAAGAAAAAAGAGAGAAAGTAAAAAGGGGTTGGTCGGCCGTGTATAAAAGACACCAAGTTGGATGGGTGGTAAACGAAAAATCGAAAAAAATTACAAGTTCACTTTTTCCCTTGACGAAATTATACTCCACCGTTACTTTACTCTAGTTAATTATGGAACAACGTTATTCCTCCAAAACTTTTCTGTCTCTATGTTTGGTCAGCCCTATCTGAGTTCCTTCTCTCTTTTTTTTTTTTTCTTTTTCTCTTTCTTTTTATAATCTTTCGCGTAATATTCTTTCTCCGTATCGAGCGAACGAAAAAAGTGAAAACAAAAAAAGAAATAAAAATAAAAAAAAAGAACAGAAAAAGAAAAGAGGAAGAAAGGAAAAAGAAAAAAAAAGAATCGAGTCGAAAGCACGTCCCGTAATTTTAATAATCAATTAATATACAATTTAATTTAACGTATGACGAATTACGTACGTGAGGTGAAAAAAAGAAAAAGAGAGAAAGAGAGAGAGAGAGAGAGAGAAAGATAATTAAAGTAGATAATCGATGAGCAGGTGAAAAAAGAGCAATTAGAATGACATCATCGTTCATCCTAAAAAAACGATCGACCATAACGTTTCCCTGGCCATCAGGTGCTAGTAACGTAGGCGTTACTGAAGCATGGGAATTTTCTGACATGTGTTCATAGTCATATCGATACGCGATATCGATGGTGTTCTTTCTCACTTTCTTTCTCTCTTTTTAAACTACATAGGTAGCAGACACGTGTTATACTATGTTATACCTTATCGTATCGAGTTATATCGAGGGTGGAAGACTGTATTCATCCGTCATCTGCGATGTTTCACTGAGTTTTAAACACCCCCGTTCACCCAACCCCCTTTGAAGTTTCTCTTTTAATATTTTGCCATTAAATTATCGTCCTTTTGTTCCACGACTCGTCTCTCTCTCTCTCTCTCTCTCTCTCTCTCTCTCTGGCTGTCTGTCTGTTTCTCAGTTTAATCATAAATGAATAGTAATTTTTAATTTAATAAGAAAATCACTTTCAACGATTATTTTCTTTCTAACGAAAATATACGATGTCTAAAAAAAAAAAAATTTCAACGTGCTCGTTCTGTTTTTATTATTTTTATAAAGATAGTTAAAAATCGATTGTTTCACAATTTTCTATGCCAATTATCGTGTTCGTTTGAATAAATTTTAAACGAATGTCGAGATTTGTTACTTTAGCTAATGAATTTTAATTATGTTTTATTTATTAACGAATTAGATGATATTAATATATTTTTACTGATCATTCCGATGATAAAATTTTGTTATCTAAATAAAAAACAACAGTAATATATATAAGTTACTGAAAATTCTGAAATCATCTATAGTCCGATAACATATTTTCATTATATCAATTTGTTTTTTATTTTTTTTTTTTTATTGAGATAATAAGTACTGAAAATTCTAAGACGCGTGATTCGTTGATCAAAATATATGAATCTATCTATCTAATTAATTAATTAATTAATTAATCAATACCTATGCATATATAAATGATAAAAAATTTCTCGTACGAATTATCGACTCCGTTTATATGAGATCATTAACAAAATAAATAAGTGATTAACGAGTGACGTAAAAAAAATAAATTTCTTAATCAAGTAACAGAGATTTTTGAACAACTGACGGTCACCGAATGATCAGTGATGCATGGCAACCTGTTAGCTCGTCCACCCACCCTGATTACCTTCGCATAGTGGAAACTATTTATTTCACCATCTGTCATAATTTTCTCATGGACGAGCTCCGTCGGGGGATCGACGAATGGTTTAAATGTCCGAAAAAAACGTGATCGGCTACTCATTTAAATGCCACATGCTTTTTATTTCACACGAGATCACAAAAGGAGATCGTACGTTCTGTGAAACTTTTCAGAGAGAAAATTTTCGATTAACGAAGATCGTTTCGTTGACAACAACAACAACAAAAGAAAAACAAATAAAAATAAAAAAACAGAAAAAATATATATATATGAATATTCTTTTTTGAAGAAAAGTTCTACGACAAATATAAAAATTACATGCACGTGTTTTCTTTTTTTCTTTTTAAATTGAAACACCTCAAATATTTCTAAAAAGTAAAATATTTCTAAAAAGAACAATTAAGTACCTACAAATCTTTCCAATCGTATATCATGCGTTTCACGTGAAAAAAAAAAATATGTATGAGAAAGCTTTTCTTCAGTTTTCGATGTAATAGAAAATAAATTTCGACGGTGACAGGAAAGAGTGGGCGATTAGGAAAATTTGTTTACTACTTCCTTTCCATTTAAAACTTTGACAAGGGTACAACACGAGACTAGTTATATAATAATAATAAACGTAATACCAATGACACAAGGAAACATTTTAAACATGTCGTTGATCTTTCATAGAATTATTTCATAGAAAATTCTAGGAGAAAGTCTAACGATTGAATTCTAAAAAATAATGTATGATTTCGATAATAATGCGTATCTTAAACGTATGAATCAATACGAGTTTATGCATTTAAAACTGTTTTGTAGATAAAACTGTTAACGTTAGAATAATCGTCGACGTAGAATAAATATTTCATTCGTAATCCTTAGATCGAACGTTCGTTTATAGCGAGTACAGATTCGATTTAACGTATGCGAATATAATTTTTTCCTCGTTATCTGTTACAAAGCTGGAATACCGATAAACTTTAACCATGCGTTATCTTCAAAAACGTGATCGATTTAACGAAATTTAACTCTCACTGCGTACACTATACGTCATTTTTTCTTCTTCTTCTTAACAACACATACGATTTTCCATCTTCGTTGTTAAAACGAGAAACTACATATAAAGATCTCTTATCTAAGGACGAGATAACGATCTTAGAAACCTTACTGGACGAGGCTGGTGGTAACTTTGGTTGAGTAACCGGGATGTGTCCCACTTGTTGTTCTTGATTCTGCATTTTTTCTCTCTTCTGTTATTACCTCGTTACAGTCTTTTATACATATATAAATAAATAAATACATACGTATATATATATATATATACACACACGTATGTATCTGTAATCTTCCTCACAACACTTTCTGTCCCTCTCTCTCTATCTGTGTCGTAACACAAACGAGAGTTAAGACAAAATTTCACATAACAGTATCAAAGTTTGACCGACATATCGAAAGAAAAGGAACAAGAAAAGAGAATAAAAATTATAAACAATTAATACGATAACGAAGCACATCGATTTTGACTTCGACGAACGTCAACAAGAAAAAAACAACAATAACAACAACTTTAACCATGACAACGATTAATGAACGATAACAACGACCGATGAATGGACAATTAGAGAGGACAAAAAAAGGAAACGAAAATAAAACAAAGATGATTAAATCCGAAAGTGATGAATATGCACACTGGAGAGCTAAGCACTAGCGAAACTCCGACTACTGACTACTCGACGATGAATCCTGACTGACAACCATCGTTCTCGGGACTTTTTGATGCCAACTACCCTCCCGAACCTTTTCGAAGTACAAGTTACGTAGATACGCTTTCCGATTGGCCGACAGCTTTCCTACCATAGAAAAGGGCGTTACTTTCGAAAGAAACCGGCTGTGCTTCCTTCCCTCTTGAGTCAGGGGTTGTACGGGATCGGCGCTTGGACGGTAGGGGAGAGGAGGGAAGCTTAACGCTTTAGACGTCGAGTTAGAGGGGATTTTACCTCAGCTCGTCAGAAGGGAAGCTCAGATTCATCGGGAGACACCGTGAATCTCTCATACACCCCGTTTGCTAAATCTCGCTCCCCCACTCTACTACCCTTTCTAAACCCCTTCCCTTTCTTATTTCTCGTCACACTCTGTTTCTTTCTGTCTCTCTCGGTGTAACGTCGAGACGGATAAAATTGAAACGTTTTATCGCGGAATGCAATAGTTCATGATTTTCTATGATTAGATAGATCTATTATTGTTTTTCTTTTTCGAGAATAATATTTTTATGTATATGTGTATATATCTGTATGTGGATAAAGATTTTTCTCTCTCTCTCTCTCTCTCTCTCTCTCTCTCACTCTCTCTCTCTCTCTCTCTCTCTCTCTCTCTCTCTCTTTACGATGAATATAAACAGAGTAAATAAAGCAGATGCGTTCCTGACTCCCTGACTCCATCTTGAATTATCTCATGCTTCTCGTCCCTACTAAACGTGAACCCCAACCAACGTGTGCGAGAAAGAGATGGAGAAGGATTTAAAACAGGGGTGAATTTCGGTACGAATTACGCAAGGAATCTGCGTTATAATAACCGAGAGTAATATCATCGAGATTGGATCTCTCGGTGTTAGGCATTCTTTTACACTCTCTTTAAAATATTACGAATCGATCCTATCATCGTGTTATTTCTTATCGTTCTTTTATAATATTTTATTACGTAAATACACACTATACATACATACGTTCATTATATACATATAAACAAATACGATTTTATTATTAATTTTCAATTAATTTTAATTTCCATTCACTTTATATACACACACACACATATATATATATATATATATATATTCGTTTTTTTTTTCTTTATTATATATATTAAAAATAATTTTGAGTTATTTTTAACTATGCAATATCATTGACATATTATCTAAAACATTTACGATCTAATCACGATTATAATACACATCGGATATAGTTATAACAAAAAATGCGAAACATCCATTTAGATATCCCAGATGAAGGATAGACATTCAATAGTAAATAGAGATGCATCCCGTGAAACGTCTCGAGCCTTCGGAGAATATCAGAGTGTAGATCACCGAGGTAGGCCATATCCGCCATTGAAGAGATCAAGGATCGACCCTAACTCACCGACAAATCTTGCTCGGTCAAGCGTGTGCATCGAGCATCGTTCGTTTTTGGCTTCGTTGCCAATATGCAGTGAGTTAGAAAGAGAGGGATACATAGATTATCCGTGTAACTGTCCCTAAAAGATTTTTTCCAAAGGTACGTTCTTGTATTCGTTCGAAACGCGTATAGAAATACGCATACATAGACACACACACATATATATATAAATATAAATACGCATATAATATACATACATACATATATGAATGTATGTATGTATGTATGTATATAAAATGGAGGGACCAAAGAGAGATTCGAGTCGCTTTGTCAAAAAGGCAAAACGCGGCTTAAACGGCCGGTAATAGGAGCGGAATCAAAATAGAAAATTTGTCTAGGAATTCAGTACCTCAAATTTTCTATCCATCGGAGAGAGTAGAGATTCTCTTCTTCGCGTGCGTTCAATTTTCTAAAGGATCGAAACCGCCTCACCGATGTTGTTTTAGGCTCTAAGAACAACTTTGTTAGAAAGGCTTCTAGGATTCTTTTCAAAGCTTCGAAAGCGTTTGTTTGGGCAAAACTATATTTGATCGTGTCTCATTGAGAGGATACAAGAACAACCAGATCAATTACATATAATATATATATATATATATATATATATATATATATTCATTAAACGTCTTACTTAGAGCTGTCATTAAAAAAAAAGAAAAGAAAAGAAAATTAATTAAAATATTAACTGTCAAGATTATTACGAAAATTGAAAATTACAAGAATGCACTATAGTTTAAATTTATTTTCTCAAACCTTTTTCAGGATGCTAGATACGAAGAATCTTGGAGAATGTAAAGAAAAAAAAAAAAATAAATAAAAAGAAAAGAAGAAACGATAAGAACGTAACGAAAGGTAGATAAGTTCTTCTCTCTTTTTTCTTCTTTCGATTCCTAAACTATCAATTATCCTTTATTTCTCCAATCTTCTCTACGTATTAATTCGATCATAATTCAATATTCATTGATTATATCATAATTTTTTAACGTATTAAATTAATCTTCTTTTCTCTAACATTCTAGATTCTAGATCGTCTAGGTCGGGAATGTTATTAAAAAAACAAAGAAAGAAAAAAAGGAGAAGAAAAAAAGAAAAAGACGAGAAACAGAAAAAGAAAATGAAAGGAAGCTAGAGGGAAAAGAATAGAGGTTCTTTTAATACCTTAAAAGAAGACGAGAGAAAAGACAGGAGAGAGAGATAGAAAGAGGGAGATACACATAACACGGACACACACAGATGCACACATAACGACAATGGCACGCTCGGCATAAGATAAATACCAAGATAGGTCGCCGATAATAGGGTCATTTCATAAGCGGTACAAAGCCAGTTTTAGTAAAAGCTCAGCCTAATCGTGTCACCAATATCGCAAAGTAATTCGGATCATCGAATAGGATTCGTACCGTTGAATTATATAAGTAGTTCGTGTCAACGGGTGGTCTCGTATTGCCGAAAGAGAGAAAGAGAGAAAGAGAGAGAAAAAAAGAGTGAATGAGAAAGAGAGAGAGAGAGAGAGAGAGAGGGTGGTAGAACCAAGAAGTAAAGTAAGGACAGCATTAGGCTATACCGTCCTTAGAATTTAAATCCAAAACTGCGAAGTACAGGTATAGGTAAGGAAAGAAACTTCCGATTGGTGTGTTGAAGAGAGAGATGGATAGATATAGGATAGAGGAAGATAGAAATAGTAGTAGAAACATCATAGGATGCCGCTATCTCTCGCGAAAATCTCTCGAGCATACCTTTTCTAGCTCGCTGCCTGTTTAGTCTAATCCCAGCGCCGCCCAACAATTGTTTGCGCCTTGTTTTACCGGTATAGCATTTAACGAGGTTCCACGTCCTTTTAAAACTTTCTTTCTTTCGGGCCACATGTCCTCTCTAACTCTCATAATTTGACTATGAGTTCGTGATATATGTTTAGATATAAGTTAATATATATATATATTTTTTTTTTTGAATGAGAATTCGTCAAGATTTTTATATGGGTTGGAGTTTCGTTTTCGAAGATCTTTTTAGGATCACGCGAAATACAAACTTACGATAATTAATTATTTATTTATTTATGTCACATAATATATCTTTAATCGATCCTATCAATCCAATTCTTTTTATTTTTTTATTTGTAAATATCCTCGTGCAACCGATCAAAAAGAGTGAGAAACGTGATTCTTGCAAAATTAGGTTGAAGGAAAAAATGGGCGCCTCCTTTTCGTTGTTAGTCGTAAGAAATAGTCCGGACAAGTCTCGAAATAATCCCATGGCTATCATACGGTCGACTTGTCAAGTACTATAGGATCACGAATCGAACTCTTAGTGCTTAAGTTCACGAGAAAATAGCCTTGAGGAAAGTGAGAGAAAGATAAAAGGGAAGGAGAAGCTCTACGCGTTAATGGAGGATAAGCTCGACTGGACCTTCGAGGTACTGACTCTATCTTTTTGTTTCCTTTCTCTTCACCTGCTGTTTTTTTTTCTTTTTCTTCTGCATCCTCTTGATCTTCTTCACCTTCTTCTTTTTCTTCTTCTTTCTCTTCTTCTTTTACTTAAGATTATTCGCAGAGAGAAACTTCAAACAATTCGTCCTCAAATTCAATCAAACTTATTTCGAATACGAACGACAACCGTCGTCGTCGTTCTAATCTTACTAATTTCTTTTCGATTCTTTTTGATCGTTTGAATTGTTCATTATTATCATATAAAACGATCGATCGATGGATCGATCGATCATCTCACGAGACAATTTTTACAATTTCTATTTTTTGTTCGTTGAAAGAAGGGATGGAGGGTGGAGAATGATAGGAGGAGGAGGAGGAGGAGGAGGGGGGAGGGTAAAAGAAGAAAGAAAACGAAGGCAAAGCTTTTCTCAAACGATTCACATGTTCGTACGTCACGTCAATCGGGGTAAAAAGAAAGATAGAAAAAGAGAAAGGGGAGACAGAGAGAAAGAGAGAGAGAGAGAGAGAGAGAGAAAGATCTACCTGCGATATAGTCGAATCTCATGGCGCTTCCGGAAACGCTTTGTTTGGCCGCGGGCGGGTATTGAATGACGCGCGTTTCAAACTAAAGAAGCACTTCGTCAAAAGGCGATTCGGCTCACGGCGAGGAAACGCGAATAAAAAGAGGACCGATAGTACACGAGAGCGACCAATAGAGAAAAAGAGAGAGAGAGAGAGAGAGTGTGTACTTGTATGATATATATATATATATATATATATATATATATATATATATATAAACATATACGTGTACAAGCGAGACAGATAGAGTGGTAGGGGCTTCTCGACGAAGAAATTCGAGAAGCTGAAGAGGCAAAATGAGAGCTCGGTGCGGGCCTTTCGACGTACCAACGAATAAAATAGCGTAAGAGTATATACACATACGTACGTATATATAATATATATATATACGTACGCATGTGTAGAGAGAGAGAGAGAGGGAGATGTTTGACAAAGAATCGACCGTCAGCACTGTCAGTACCGACGAAGGACTCGAGTTACGTCACTGGCTGGCCCGTTGTGCTTTTTCAGGACAACCATTCAGAACGTTTGCTCACAGTCAGCTTGTCTAAAACGAACGAACGAGACCCTGGTAGGAGGCGAAACGTTCTTTTGGATTCGTAAGAGAAGAAGACATCTTTTGCTCTTAGTCTTTACCAGTGGGAGTGGCCAGAATTTCTTGAAGATGCGCTCATCTCCTTTTTCTTTCTATTATCAATATTCGAGATTTAAGAAAAAAAAAAAAAAAAAAAAGAGGACGAAAAAAGTGTGGAGAAATAGAAGAAAAAACGTGAACTTTGAATAAGATTCGTTGTTTTCCTTCTTTTCTTTTTTATTTTTTATTATTTTTATTTTTTTATTTGTTTTCTTTTTTTCTTTTTTTTTTTTTTTTGGAAGGGGGAGGATTAAAGGAGGGGTGGCCAACGTGTTCTCGATTATGTTCGGATTGAAGGATAAGAAATCGTTTGAAATATCTTTTTCTTCTTTCTCGTTTTCTCTTTCTTCTTCTCTTTTGTTTCAAATATTTGAAAGATTGTTTGGAAGTAAATTCTGTGATACATTCTGTTATGAAAGAGAAAGAGAAATTGCAATTCTGTCGATAGCGAACACGTGGACGATCTTCTTCGATTTATTATACTTTTCTCTCTCTCTTTTTTTTTTTTTTTTTCTTTTGAAAGAGAACTGTGTTATCACGATTAACAATACCTGATGATTATAATGAATTAAATTCCGATAAAAAAAAATCCGCGAGAGGAAGAAAGAGGAAATAAATTCGATTCTCTTGAAAGTGGATGCAAGCAGAGAATTGTTTCTCCTCGATTTATTTATTTATTTAATTTTTTATCTTATCCTTATGACGAGAAGACCCACATAGATCATCACGATTCGTCGACATTGAAAGATCATCGTTGAATTAAATTTTGATCGAAATTTTGTCTGAAACTCGTGTCTGTTCTCGTAGATACGAGAGAGAGAGAGAGAGAAATAGAAAGGAATAAATAAAGAAAGAAAATAAAAACGAAAGAGAACTAACATTAAAAAAAAAAAAAAAAAAAAATTAAAGAAAATCTTTTTCTCGAGAAGCGATAGTAGACTCGAGGAACGAGCGTTAACCATGATCGAAAATCTCAGAAATATTCCCACCGAATGAGAGAAACGTTTCGAAGTAGTAAAAAAAAAAAAAAAAAAAAAAATAAAATAAACGAAAGGCAGGGTTTACATACATACATAGGTGTATATCCTAGTTACTACTTCACGTTTAAACGTGAATGCGTAATCGGAGTCCGGATGTTCCCGCCCAGGATGGATTGGATGAATGTAAGTATATATATGTATGTATGTATGTATGTACGTACGTATGTATAGATGTATAGATGGATGGATGGATGGGTGGATGATGTCTTGAAACGTCTTGCAAGGTAAGAGTCTTGCAAGGAGTCTCCCTTTCTTGAACAGAGAACCCCGAAGAAGAAGGTGCAACCTCTCTAATTTCTTATCCGAAAGACGACTAGTCGATGCTAGCTGGTGCAGTTACTACTACTACTACTATTATTACGAGTACTACTACTAGTACTACTTGTCATTCTGGTCTACGCCCACTTTTTTCTTTAATAAAAAGGAGAATCCTCCTGTCTCTTTCTATTTCTTGCTCTTTCTTGATCTGTCTTTCTTACTCTGGAGTTCGTTACACGAACGGCTCTCTTTCTCTGTCTCTTTCTCTATCTCATTTCAATAACACTGAACTTCCTGTCTGACTAAGGAACATTAACGTCCAAAAACTTTAACCGTTTTCCTTCTTTTTTCTCTTTCTATGACGATCGTTAGTTAACGGTTAGAATATGACACTTTTAAAGGAATGTCAATATTTTATTGAAAGTAAAAGGAATTTTTCTGTTATGTAATATTCTTTAATAATATTCTAATGTTATATAATGATTATAATAATAATAATATGGTGATGATGATGATGGTAATATATTTGTTTCGTGGATTTAATAGATTCATTTTTATATTCTTTTATATTCTTATTTATGAGAATATCAAAAATATTACTAAAGCATTCATTATTAAATAAATCTTATGATTTTTTCAATAGCATCCATTTTGATTGCTCTTTGTTAATTATCTTATAAATGTGATATAATGTGATATAATATATACTAGATCGTAGATTTTTAATATACGCCAAGATTCTTGTTTTTTAATATATATATATATATATATATATATATATATATATATCATATAAGAGCTTCCCATGTCGAATCGCGTTTAACCGATCTCGTGAGAGCCATAACTCCGCATATGGTTCTTTTTCACTGAATTCGATCATACCAAAGGCCTATCATCCATCGTTCAGGTAGATAGATTATATAGGGTGATGCATAAATATAATAATAATCATTTTATATATTTTCTATCACTAATCGAAATATCGTATGACACGATAGAAATTTTTTTTTTTTTAAGTCCAACAATATTTTTTAATCGACTTAACTATAACAATCGTTATAGTTTTAACATGACAAAACTTTTTGTCGTACAGAATTGTCTTAGAAAAATTTTTAATGATATATATATATATATATATATATATATATATATATATATATATAATACTTTCTAAAATATAACACTTTCTATGTATATATATATATATATATTTTTTTTTTTTTTATCGAATTAATTCATAATAGTAATGTGCATATGATATATAAGTGTAACGTAATATCTGAATGAAATTATTTTGTTGTTATCCACTTTAAAAAAACAAATAATTATAATAATAATAATACATATATAAGAATGATATAAATGGAAGTAAAATAATTCAAACACCCTGTATATATCGATAATATAAGTTTAGGTAGAAATTGGAGCTTAGAGCTCTGACGAACTACGAGTACCTACCTACTTACTTACTTACAACTTCGACGTCGATTATCGAGCGAAACGCGACCATATGTTCCTATTTTCCCACAAAACTTGTACCGCTTGTATTCCGTTCTATCGATAGAATAAAGTGGTATACTCCTACAAGAGAGAGAAAAAGAAAGAAAGAGAAAGAGAGAGAGAGAGAGAGAGAGAGAGAGACATAGGGAGAGATAGGGAGAGAAAGAGAGAGAAAGAGAGCAACAGGTAGTTGCTACGTCATTCTTCTAATCACCAGGACACGCGCTTCTCATCGCATGCACGTCCTCCTAACGTTAAACTAATTGCCCGTGTATATATATATAGTGTCATCGTTTAACTGGCTGCTGACGTGGGATAATTCGATAGCAATCTTTTCAACATCCATCAATTTCAATTCGATGGAGTTATTATTATTATTATTTGTAAATGAACAAAAATCTCTATGATATAATCGTTTAATTCTTTTTTTTTTCTTCTTTTCTTTGAACTTTAATTTTAATTTTAATTTTAATTTTAATTTTAATTTTAATTTTAATATGTTAAATTTTAATTAAAGGAAAAGAGAAAATTGCGAGACGTTCATTGATAACAATTAAATCAGAATTTTAATACCGTACGAAAATCCCACAAGTTTATATTACGAATAAATGTAAGTTCAATGTTTATTAATAAGAAAGGAATCGGAAGAAAACAATTTTCTTTTCCTTGATTATGAAATTTTCATTGCATCGTTCGTTTTTAATTTTTTTTATCTTTTTTTGGAGGAAGAAGGGTGAGTTTTTCTGTGATTTTATCCTTTTCTTAATTCCTTTTTCTTTTTTTTTTTCTTCGGTAATAAAGGACTTTCCATTTTCTGAAATAATATTTGGAAGAAAAAAAAAAAAAAAAAAAAAAAAGGACAGAGAAAGGAAGGGTTTGAAAGTTCGAGTGAAAGGGTTAAAAATAGTTCCTAATACTCGACATATTTATTTACTTATTTATTAAAATCTTTTCGATTATCGGCGTTCATAGGATTTTCATATATCGGTAGAAAGACCCACGTTCAATGAGTTTATTTCGGGATTGCGATTATGTGACTGAAAAAAAAAAGAGAGAGACAGAAAAAAGGGGGCCAGAGAGAGAGACAAAAGAACTTTCTATGATCTTTTTTAAGAGATTACTTTTTATTACATTTAGGTAGACTAGCCTTAAATAAGGTGCAAAGCTGCTTTTATATTTATCTTTCAAAGAAAATAGTTTTAAATATTGTTTTTATGATTATTTTTCATCGGCTACCTAGAATATTTACGATTTCAACATTTGTTCTCTTGACTTTGCATTCTTTGGTTCTTTTCTTTTTTTCTTTTTTTATTCTATCCCTTTCTTTCCCTTATATATCTTTTTTACTAGTTTATCTACGACATAATAGTAACATATAATAAAACTTTCACTAATATTCAACAAGATATTTCCCTTTTCTTTTTTTGTATACTTAATTCATATTTACTGTTACGATTAACAACAATAACGGGTTAAAAGATAAACTGTTAAAACATATGTTGCACCGATCCATTCTTTTTTACACGATCTATTTTAATTTGCATGATCTATCTCTTTTTCGAATCAATCTTTCGTTCGATATAAGTTCGAAATCGTCGCGTTACTCTTCTTATTTATTTACATATTCATTCATTCTTACTATTTTCAAAAAAAAAAAAGAAGAAAAAATAAAAATAGATAGAAGACGAAAATTGTCGACAATAGATGTGTGTGTATGTTACACGTGTAGTTTATGTATACGAAAGATTTAACATCGAATAGATTTCATCAGGTTAAAAGAAAGGGCAAGAAGTAACAATAAACGAAAACACAGACAATAATAAAAGTAATAAAAAATGCGCTTTTAATTCTTCATTTATGTTTCTTTTCTTCTTTTTTTTTTTTTGGATTTATTAAATTTAATAGCCAATAGCGTTTCGCTTGAAATTGCTTAACGATCCTGTCCCATTATATTTCATCATCATTAGGATAAAATGGAAACGGAAATTCCTACTTCGTGACTAAGTAAAAGTTGGTAATAAGAATTTCTATAAAAATACATCGTGTTCGTTGGTAAGATAAGTTATTTTAAAAATGATTAGATCTTTATTTTCGTTTCGACGAGCTCGTTCATCGTATTATTTAATTAAAAATATTTATATTCGTATTTTGCAATGCGATAATTCGCAATGAAATCATTATTATCAAATTTAAAAAAAAAAAAACTAATAATAATAATCACATAATTATTATTAATAATATTATTATAAATATATAATATTATTATCATTACTAAGCCCTCCTTCCCCCCCCTTCCCCCACACACACATATATATAATAATCTGTCATTAATATATTAAAATATGATATAAAAAAAAAGAATAATAATCATTATAAATCTACCAGCAAAGTTAGAAGATAAACGTAAGCTATTGAACCCATTCACGAAGCCATGATTCATGCTTATGAAACCTATCAAAGAAGTATGAATCTCGACCTGGAAAAAGATAGTAAGAGAGAGAGAGAGAGAGAGAGAGGAAGACAAAGAAAAAGAGAGGGAGAGAGAAAGAGAGAGAGAGATAAATAAAGGGAAGAAAGGGCGAGCACGTGTTCCTTGTATGGGAAGTTTCACACGAGGCTGAGGATCGCTCGCGAATGTCTGTTAATCTAATCATTTACTCGTAATATATAGTATGTACTTGTATATGTATATACATTCTCTCCTTCTCCTTCTCCTTCTCCCTCTCTCTCTCTCTTTCACAGATAATCTACCTATCTCTCTTTTTCTGATACACACAAACCACTCCTGGCATCGTCACTATGTCGATCTATTTACCCCTAGCGTGGCACGACATTTCGCAGCCGCGTCAATGCAACACCCCCGTTGAGAATTCCATTATCGGTTGGACGATTTATACCCTCGTACCTTCTCCTACTTTACCTCTACCTCCTCCTCCTCCTCCTCCTCCTCCTACTCCTACTCTTCCTCCTCCTCCTACTTTTCTTCGATCCTCTTCTTCCTCTTTTCCTCCTCCTCCTCCTCCTCTTCTTCTTTTTCTTCTTCTTTTTTTTTTCTTCTTTTTCGATTAGAATGAAATGCCTGAAAGGAGGCACCAACAACGACGACGATGACGACGACAATGACGACAATGACGACGACGACGACGACAACGACGACGACGACGACGACGATAGGCGACAAAAGGCGACGACGTGATATTCCTTCGAAAAACGAGAACGGATGTTTCTTTTCGTTCGGTCTCCATCTTATCCGTAATGCATGTTCTTTGTAAGAAAGAGGGATGTTTTCTCCATCTCTATCAATATCTATCGATATGGACTACTGTCGAAATCTCTACTGTGATTTATGATTTCTTCTTATATTTTATGTATCTTATATAATATCAATGTATATATAGAGGGTAGAGTATATATATATATATTTCTATATTTATGTTTGTATATATACTTTTCCTCTCTCTCTCTCTCTCTCTCTCTCTCTATATATATATATATATATATATATATATATATATTTATTTATTTATTTATTTTATTATATTTTTCAAAACAGAATTTTTCAAAACAGACGATTCATAGAAACCAATTATCAATATTACCATTATAATCTTAAATATTATTTTTCTTCCTCTCTCTCTCTCTCTCTCTCTCTCTCTCTTTTATGCACTCTTTATGAAAGATTAATTGAACAAAATTTATTAAAGCAAATTTGATTGATTTGAAGAATTCTAATTAATAAAATTTCACGTTGCGTTTTTCCAAACTAAATTTTAGTCTGAATTGTCGCCAGTGTTAGCTACTAGGTGACGATGAGATCGTTACAATGATAAATAGATAGAGAAGGAAGGAGAGAGAGAGAGAGAGAGAGAGAGAGAGAGAGAGAGGGTAAAGAGGGTCGATTGGTGCTCGATCACCACGCCTTCGGGAAGACCGCCTACATTTCGATATCCCGCATGCGTGTTAGACAATGCGCCAACCACCCAGAAGTGTCGACGCATTTTCTAAAAAGTCTCTCAAGCCTGTCAAAAGGTACTTACTTACTTACTTACTTACTTACATAAATAAATCCTTTTTTTTTGGTCGATGATTTAAAACAAGGATTTTATATGTATTTTAGTCGTACATCATTCTTAATAATTGAATAATATCATTATTTTTACATTATTCCTTTTTTCGATTATTTTTTTCCATTAACATTTCTGTGTATCTTTTTAAAAGATATGTGTATATATATATTTTATATATATATATTTTTTTTTAAATTGGAATAATATGTATATATATGTATGTATGTATATGTATGTATGTATATTATTAGAATCTTTTATTTTTAAATTTGAAAACTGTCGCGTGTACAAATCACGTTCGAATTTCACATACGTGCATTATTTCATTGATCGCAAAAAATTACACCATTATATCGTTATCAATAAACAGACGAGAAAAAAGATTAGTATTATTACGTAGATAATTATAAATTACGCGTCGTTGAAACTATCATAATTCTTTTCGACGAAACTTGTCATCGAAATTTCACATACTGTCTACGTTATTTCACTGCCATAAAAACGAATTCGCGACGATGAGATATAGAGATCGGAAAAAAAAGATACAGAAAAAAGTAAGTAAGAAAAGATTATATTAACAAAAATCGAGGAAAATTCTCGCGTGTGAGACACGAATGAGAACGATCGACGGGAATTATCGCACGCGATTGGAAATAATCGTCGAGAAAGAAAAAGAAAAAAGAAACAGGAAAGAAGACGGGGAGGAAAAAATTAAAAGAATTAAAGTGTATCCACTCGAGAAAACTAAAGAATTCGTAACGTTGGCTTGACGAATGAAATCCTCCTTGAGAATGAAATCGGCACGACGAAAGTAGCCGACAATGGCACGACGGGAGTTCGCGTTATAAATATTTGTCTCGCGAAGCGGGTCTCTCGAGGGTGTCGACAAGTGCGAGGGGTTGGTTAAGGTTCTACGTAAGACGGAGAACTTGCTGTTGGTAAAATATAATGGTTATGCGAAAGAAAGAGAGAGAGAGAGAGGGAGGGAGAGAGAGGGAGGGAGAGAGAGAGAGAACCTGCGTGAATGAACGACACGCACGTGTTTATACGGAAGGACTTCGTTGGTCCTTGCGCAAAGAGGAAAGCCCTTCGGTACTTGAAAAAGAAAGAGAGAGACAAAGGAAAAAAAAAAGGAAAAAGAAAAGACGTACACCTTCGCCAACAAATTCAAGCCCGCATATCTTCGCCTCTTTGAAAAGTTGTGGGAAAATTTTCGTTGGATATTTAAAGAGCTCCAACTTTTATTTTCCTTTTGTTTCATTTTCTTCTTGTTTTTCTTTTTTTTATGATTTTTTCTTTTCTTTTTTCAAATACAATTTTTTCATCGATTTTATATCTGGATAATATCGGAGTATACGAGAATCTTCTCGATATTATCTTTCCTATTGATATATCTCGCAAATAAACATAAGTGTAATATTTCTATTAGCTATCTAGAAACTGTTTACAAGTCAATTAATTTCTTTTGAGACAATTCAGGCTCTAATCTTTTTTTTTTTTTTTTCTTTGAACGTTAAAAAACATCTGAGATTTATATTTTTATCGATCTTTTGTATTTTTACTCGATCGATCATATCGATTATATCCGTGATCAATGTAAAAAAAGAAAAAAAAAGAAGAAGGGAAAGACCAAGAAGAAATTACAATATATCGTGTGACATTCGAACGTGTAAAAAAAAGAAGAGAAAAAATAAGGAAAAAAAAAGGGAAAAAAATATTAGAAATTTCAAGGCATACTTAAGTAGTCCCACCAGTCTCTCGGGATTAATACTTCGAGGCTCTCAACGCAAGGGCTAAAAGCGGTTCTCTCCCTTTCTCGAGAGAGGAATTGAACGTCTCTATATTCAGTGTTGATAATGGTAGCTCTTTTACGATGGCAAGGACAAATCACTTAACACGATCTGCTTCCTCTACCTTTTCACTCTCTCTCTCTTTCTCTCTCACTCACTCTTACTCTCATACTCTCACTCTTTCTCTCTGTTTCTCTTCATCTCCTGGAAATGACAAATTATTATCCATTATCGTAACGCGAGGCAGTGATCGGAGATAAAATATGATGGAAATTTTCAACCAAGGAGCGATCATAATTAAAAGGAACGAAGAATTATAATGTCTTGATAGCTAAAAAACAAAAAAAAATGGAGAAAAATATATATATCGAACTATAATTATCGTCTGATATTTATTTCCCAAAATTTAATATTTTTTTATGTCCTTTTTCATACACATTATCCGTATACATTATCATCTGACTCCAATCGATTCTATAATACGAACAATTTACAATTCCGAATAGTTCGATCTATGTGTTTCAATATTACTCGATATTATTCGAAAGGAAAAAGTTTGAATTGGAAACTCGGATCATTCGATATATCCATTCGATAAAAATATCAACAAGGAGGGGAGAGATTCATCTCACGCGGTAACGATTAAGTGAGAAAGAGATAGAGAAAGAGAGACCTTGATCCTAAAACGAAGGGTGAGTGTTTGCTCTCTCGGGATCCCCCTTGAACCGGACAACCACTAAACTCATCGAGATATCACAAGTACGAAATGCGTACAAACATCGAAGATCCGAGATCCGACGACATTTCCAGTTCCAGTTTTGTAAACGAGAAGAAGAGAGGAGAGGAGAGGAGAGGAGAGGAGAGGAGAGGAGAAAGAGAGCCGTTGTAGAGACAGAGTTCTTCTGTGTAGTGGGATGGTAATGTAGGGAAGATTGGAGAGGGGTTGAACGGAGGTTAGAGGGGGATATATGGGGGTGGATATGGGGCTTTTGAACGGACGACAGCATTCAATGTTTTATCGAGGATCTAACGTTGGCTGAATGCCTTTCGAGGAGAGTAATGCCTTTGTGCTTCTCTTCACGTCGAATAGTAGTAGAAGTAGAAAATGAAGAAGAAGAAGGAGGAAAGTAAAAAAAAAAAAAAGATAAAAAGAGAGAAAAAAATAAGGGCGTGGGAGGAGGAACGAAGAGTCTCGGAGTAAATATACGAGACCGTGACTATTTTTGCTCGATGCTTTTCTTTTTCTCTTTCTCTCTTTCTCCTTCTCTCTGCTTATTCCAGTTTGAGTAGGAGAAGGGCACAGGTGGTCCCTCTTTCGTACCTTCACGCACCACCAATTTCTTCCTCATTATCCACCGTAGGCGGTCATTCAACGAGGAACCGAGGTCTCTCCTTAGCCAGTCCATTGTATCCCTCTTACGACGCGACGAGGGTAGCTCTAATCTGACCCAGTAGAAACGAACTTTTCTTTTATTTTCTTTCATTCTTTCTTTCGTTCTTTCTTTCCTCTTTTTTTTCCTTCTTTCTTTCTTTCTTTCTTTCTTTCTTTCTAACTATCTTTCTCTCTATCTTTCTATCTCTTCTCTTTTCATTTCCCTTTTTGTTTATATCTAATTCAGTACGCTCCGAATTCAAACGATAGGAATAATGGAACTGATCTTGTGCAACTTGATGCAGCTCGATTAAAAGCTATTTAATTTGTCTTTTTTCTTCTTCGTTTTCTTCTTTCTCTTCTTCTTCTCCTCTTCGTTTAACGCTACCAACGTTATCCTTTTCTTTTTTCTTTTTTTCATTATAGGCGCGAAGTCATCGGATGTAAAGTTTAAGTGATAAAAGAAGAATAAAAAAAGAAGAAAGAAAAATAAAAGGAAATAGAAGAAGAAAAAAAGACCACGCGCAACTCGAGATAGGTCAACAACGTGTCCCCAAAATGTCCTTTTCTAAATATGAATTAGATCAATGGGATCGAACGGGCCCTATCCAATCGCAAAGAACACGAGTACGCACACGCGAAGTCACGTGTATCCTCGTGCTTTCCTCTTACTCTTCGTTTTCCGCTTTCCTTCTTCTTTTTCCGGGTTAAGTTCGCACCCTCTCGAACACGCGCGCGTTCTACCGAGGAAAAAAAAATGTCCTTTCGATTATCACGACTGTCACCAGAACGAAAAGGGTGGATTACTGTTTCAATTTATTTACACAATAAGCTCGCCGACTGCGTCCGAGCATACGGTTATACGTTTATATATACGTCGGTATAATCGAGTACCTTCGTCTTGTCGGTCGCGTGCCCTTATTTACACAAATCTTTGTGCAAACTCATCTCTTCCCTTTAAAATCGTTAAGAGAGTCGTTCGAACCGATCGAGACGCCTTTAAACAATCTCGTACGGTCGATAGAATCATTCGTTACCATCGGTCGATAAGTACGATACTCTGTTTTATCGCGTTGCTTACTGAGCGGTAGAAAGGGTTGTCTTCGTTAAAGGGGTATACCATTTCTTTTCTTTTTTTTATCGCCTGGAGAGAAATATAACTAGAAGATATTTTTTCTTTTTTCTTTTATTTCGCGACGACGGAGAGTACATTAATTTTCAAAACTGGACTTTCCTACGCTCTGACATTATATGTTTCTTATTTACTTTTTTACTTCTTTTTCGTTTGTCTCCTTACACCTAGAACCTATCACCCGTTAACAAGCAAAGCCTCGATCGTTCTTCATAAATCACAAAAGTTTATTTTTAATAAACGAAAAAGGTAACGCGCAACTTTCGTGATTAATTACCTTGCTATTCGGTGCTCGTTAATCTACATTTAGTCATACGAATTATCATATAAAGTAGACGTTGTTATACGCTTACGTTTCTCGTGATTCTCTCTTTCTCTCTTTCTCTCCCCCTTTTCTATTACCATAAAGATATCATTTCGCTCGAGCGCAGCCGTTAATTGAATTAAAATCGAAAGATTTTTGATTTTCTCTTGGCAAGTAAACACGATTTATTATTATCATTATTTATGAGAACGCATATAGATTTTCTTGGTCTACGAAAATGGGCGGGGTCTTGTGACATCGGAATGCGATCGAATGAAATCTGTTTTGCTACGTGTATCTTTCTCTCGCACTTTCTTTCACGGAGTCTTTATCCATTATCCTTGCGTCACCAAGTACTTACTTACCCTGGTATTATCCGAGGGCAAAAACGATGGCTCCATCCGTTTCAATTAAGGAAACTTCACGTCACGGACGGATTAAAAGCTGAATAAAACGACGGATGTGGGGGGTGAGGGATGAGAGGTGAGAGGTGGAAGATGAGATGAAAGATAGGGGGTGAGAGATAGAGTGAGGTGTGTAAATTACGCGATGGTAAATCACGTTTGAGCCGATAATCGTTGGACGAATATGATGAACATGAGTGGGCGTTGAAGCGTGTAGTCCGAACTGTAAGATGGCCCGAAGGCTTGCTAGGGAGCACAGATTTCAAGGTCGTTCAGTGCCCTCTTCCAATGAAAAATCTCTCCTACGTGCGTGTGTACGTATACACTTTGCGTTATTCGTCCCTTTCTCTCTCTCTCTCTAAAGTATAGCTCTGATATCTCGTCGATTAATCGTCGATCGTTTTGTCAAAATTGTCATTCGGCGATTCTCGCAAAACTTCAAGGTCAGCTTGACTCTTGAACGTCGGATCCGATACGTTTCTTTTTTCTTTCTTTTTTTTTTTCTTTTTCATTTTTAATGCACTCTGAACGGAACTTGTACGCTTTAAGAGGATTCGAATTATTAATGAAATAATTATCATTATTCGCAATATTATTCATCTCGTTAACAAATTCAATGTATCTCGAGATTAAAGATCATTTACTTATCGAGGTATTCGTTCTCTGAATTTAAAGTTTTTTTTTTCGAGCCGACAGAAACTTCCGTCTCTGTCGCCTCGGGGCGGACGAATTGGACGTTTGGATTCTTCGACTCGTGAAGAAAAGGAACACAAAGTCGCCACTGTCTCATTGGCCGACTTGATCTCGATGGCCGTGAAGTCGATCAAATAGAAAACTTGTGATACAGGGCACTTTCAATTTGAACGTTGAAAAATTGGTAAAAAAAAACATCGAAAAAAAACGAACGAAAAAGAAAGAAAAAAAATATATATATTCGTATATCGAAAAATATGAGAAATATATTAATTAAAAGGAGAGAGAACAACAACAACAATGAAAATAATAATTCGTGACGATCGATGGATTAAAGAAAAAAAAAAAATAATGAATCGATCCACCTACCTTATCTCTCTCTCTCTCTCTCTCTCTCTTTTTCTCTCTATCTCTGTCTCTCTTTCTATTTTAAATTTCAAGACTTTTCTGGAGTCGATCTCATAGCTGTCCGGATATGGCTAATAATTCTTGAGAAAAAGAGTGAAAGGCTCGCTGACGTGTGCTTATGGCAACGAGAATTTATTACAAAGTTGCTTTTGAAAAAAGAAAAAAAAAAGAAAAAAGAAAATTAAAGAACGAAACGCCGATTGACCGGACTGCGCTCTATTATGCATATATATATATATATATATATATATATATATATATATATATAAAAAGAGCTTTTACAGTAAATATTACCTACGTTACATGTCTTACACGTCAAAGAATTTTTTTTAGAGATATAACGTATCGAAGTTTGTCGTCGAAATGCTTTTTCCTCTTTTTTTCTTTTCGAAAATTAAAAATTTTCGAAAAATCGTTTCTTTTCTTTTTTAATCTCAATGAAAAATTAGAAGAGACGAGAAGTTCTTTTGGAAGTTGACATTTTCTGTTTTTTCTTTTTTTTTGATTTACGAAAGACTATACAAAAGTACAAAAATTATTCTTTTTTTTTTTCATCATTTCTTTTTCCTTTGCTAATAATGATAATAATAATAATAATAATAATAATAATAATAATGATAATAATAATTATAATAATAATAATAGTAATAATAATAATAATAAAATATAATAATAATAATAATAATAATAATAATAAAGAATTATTAAAAGTAATTAAATCAAATCAGCGATGGCGAACCCGTGATCAGTAGATCTTTAAAAAATTTTATGAATTATTGCAAAAAAAAAATAAATAAAGAAAAACAAAAAAAAGAGTATAGAGATCTTAAAAAAAGATCTTAAAAAATATCTACTAAATTAATAGAATACCAGGATAGATCGAACGTCGTCTGACATAAGATGAAAAAAAAAACAAAAAACAAAAAAAAAGGAAACAAAAAAGAAAGAAAAGAAGAAAAATTACCATTTCAAAATAATCGCAATCAAAATATAATATATCGCATCAAAATTCTAATCAAACTCGTTCGAAATCTTCCGATCTCATCCTCTTTCTTTTTCTTTTTTTGTTCCCCTGCCATAACATTAAAAATACAAAAGTATTAAATATTACAAATTTATTTTATTACTCTTTCAAATTACTCGATCCATATAATCGATACTGATAAATAGAAACATTTCTTTTTTAATTCGATTCCGAGCGCCATCGCGACACAAAAGAAGGAAAGAAGAGAAAACAAAACAAAAAAAAATAAAAAAAAGAAGAAGAAGAAGAACAGAAAGAAAACCAGTTCGCCATCACTGATAGGATATAGATGAGGACAACAAAAAGGAATGTAAAAAGAAAAGAAAAAAAAAGAAAAGAAAAGAGAAGAAGAAGAAAGTAAAAAAAAGAAAAAAGAAAAAGAAAGAAAATGAAGAAGAACGATAGAAACTATATCTAGATAATATTTTCAAGATATTATCTTTTATACAAGGGGGCTGGACTTTCACAAATTTCTTTTCTTAATTCGATTAGGTCTCTCGAAGGGAACGATACGATATAAAGTTCGTCGAAAGGTCGTTTGAGTTCGACATGCGAATTACACAGTGGCATCGTTACGTAGAGAGAAAGAGGAACTTATCTCGAAAGGTTGAGGTAATGAGGAAGAATGAACTAACGCGTTCTAAAACGATATGAAAGAAAGAAAAAAAAAAGAAATAAGTAGATAAAAAGAAAGAAAGGAAGAGATAGAGATGAAGATAGAGATAGATAGATAATTCTAAAAGTTCGTTTCTCGTTTGATTGAGATACATACATACATCCATGACGTAAACGAAGATATTTTAAACGACTATAGTGTGCGTTCCCAAAATATAATTAATAATCATTTCAATTAATTCGTTCCGTTAACTCAATTCAACTGAAATCGATTCAACTCAAGCTTAACTATAATGTTAACGTTAACATTAACTTAGACTTACTTTCTAAAATTAAAGATTACTTAATTAAAGCCGTCGAAAACGCTGCCGCGACAAGTCGGTAAAATTCGTCGCAGCGGCGGAGCCTTCTGGAGAGAAGGATGGACAAAAAAAAAATCGATTGAACGAATTCTTCTACTTTTCTCTCTCCCTTTTTTCTTCTTTTTTTTTTTCTAAAGTTCGATTAAAAAAAGCACACACAAAACTAACGAAGAGGAATCGATTGAACGGGCTCTTGCATTTTTTTTTTTCGTTTTATACTTTTACAAAGAAAGAAAAAAAAAAAGAAAAAAAAATAATAAAAAAAATCAATCGAAAGGCATTCTTCAATTTCGTTTTCTCTGTTTTCTGCATAAAAGAATTAAAAAAAAAAAATCGATCGAAGGAATTCTTCAATTTCTTTTTTTTTTCTTTTTCTTTTTTTTTTGTCGCGCATTGGATAAAAAGAAAAAAGAAAAGGAATGATATTTTTATATCCCAACAAAAGGCTCGGGCAGCTGCTACTCATTTCGTGTACCTCTTCATCGCAGAAGCGTCATCTCCGTGATATTACTTTTTACCTAATTATCGAACGTTCGCCCGTACCGCACGTATTTTCTCAAATTTCTTCTTTTTCTTTCCTTCGAGATACGAAAAAGAAAGAAACAGAGAGAGAGAAAGAGAGAGAGAGAGAGAGAGAGAGAGAGAGAGAGACGAAGAAAAAAGAAAGAAAGAAAGAAAGAAAGAAAGAAAAATCGAGAAAAATCATTCAAATTACAAGGAACGTCCGTCCCAAACTTGCCTATTACGAAACGAACACTATTTTTAATCTCATTTTGCATCGTGTCCTTTATCATCATGCTAACGAATGTCCTCCATCGTTAATGTCATTTTTTTGTATTTATTTACTTTCTTTTTTCCTTTTAATACCTGAACCAATTCGATTCTCGTAAAACAGGATCGATGCAAATATAGCCTTCGAAAGTCCGAAAAAAGAAAGAGAGAGAGAGAGAGAAAGTAAGAGAGAGAGAGAGAGAGAGAGAGAGAGAGAGAGAGAGAGAGAAGGATCGTTTCGAGTAGGCGGCTAGCATGCGAAGCGATCATCGACGAAGGTCACTCTCATACGTACTTAGACACAATAACGTTAGAAAAGTTCACGATACTTTCTCTATCGACGAAAGGACAACTTTCGTTCGTCATCGATCTCGCAATCGATCGATCGATCGATCAATTGTCAAAGTCCGACATATTTTGTCGTCTTAAATAAAAAGGGAAGAAAAATAAAAAATAAAAAAAAGAGAAGAAAGAAACAAAAAAAAAGAAGAAAAACGAGAAGAAAAAAAAAGGGATTAAAAAAAAATTTCGATCGCTTAACAATTATATTCTGAGGCAGTTGAGTTGGCAAGGAAAGAAAGAAAGAAAAAAAGAAAGAAAGAAAGAGACAGTAGTAAAAAGAAGAGAAGAAGAAAAAATATAAAAAGAAGAAGAAGAAGAAGAAGAAGAAGAAAACAAAATTAATATAAGAAATCAGTCGTTGCGTATCTCTCGTTCAACCACCGGTCAATGGAAGACACATTTTTTGCAACAAACACGAGTATTAAAAAGTAGGATGATCTATACGCGGAATCGTATTTTCTTTTTCATCGCAACTATTAAAATAAATAATATGATAAAATAGGATCATTGAAAAAAACTAATGCTTCCATTGACAACGATCGTTGAAACGAAAATCATTCGCTTTATCTTTTTAATAGGCTTCCCAGGGTGATCATCCCATTCTTTCTTCTATCGACTTTTCTTTCGATCCTCAGAGAGCCAGGAACTTCATAAGTGCGTCGTAGATCAGTCTAGGATCTATGGTACCATCAGCGGTGTACCTGACACCTCTGAGCGAGCCATCGTCGTGACTGACGACACCGTATTCGCCAACGATGAAACCATCGGGTGTCCTTTCCTCTACTCTGTACTTGTGATAATTGCGACCTTCCTCGACGTAGCCGACCTTGTGGCCATCTTCAACGTCCGAAGAATTTGGTGCTTCGGTTATCGTCAATTGTGGACCGTAAGCTTTCCCATTGGTACCGACGCTGACGGATTCGTCGACCTCGTAATTCTCTTCGTCGGGTTCACCACCTGATTCGTGATCGTTTCTAATCAACGGTTGTCCTTCCGAATCGTATACCTTGCTAGGTTCGCCATAGATCTTAGATGGCTGGGAATATATTTTGGCTGGCTCGGAATAGATCTTGGATGGTTCTGAATAAATTTTCGAGGGTTCGCCATAGACTTTTTCAGGCTCACCGTATATTTTAGCTGGCTCCCCGTACACTTTAGCAGGCTCGCTATAGACTTTGGCTGGTTCGCTATAAACCTTCGACGGTTCGCCATAGACCTTAGCTGGCTCGCCATAGACCTTTTCAGGTTCGCCGTAAACCTTAGCAGGTTCGCTGTACACCTTAGCAGGCTCGCTGTATTGTCGGGACGATTTGAAACCTTTCGTGGATTGACCGTATTTCGAATTAGCTCTGTTAAAGTGAGAACCCTCGTAATGTCTACCGGCTTTCCTACCTTGCGGCTGTAATTGCTCCGAATCGATTTCCATCGGTTCCTCGTGTATCTCGTGTGGCTCGGAATTCTCTTCGGATAGCTCGTAATTTTCTTCGGTTACCTCGGTACCAGATGGATTATCATTTCCCAATATAGTACTGCTTTCGGAACGTTGCTTATCGGACGATCCGTATACCGAGGTATGTTTGCTCGTTGTTCTTGGAGTGATCGATCCGCGATGACGCCAGCTCGTTCTCGGCAAACCCTCGTCGACGGAGAATTCGCTTCTATTTGATTCCGAGACGATGTTAGTAAGTTCCTCGGTGACCAAACGAGCTGGCAAAGGCGTCATCACGGTTGTAGTAGTCGTAGTACTCGATGTAGTTGTCGATGTAGGCGAAGTAGATCTCTCGGTTACCGACCGTGAAGTAGTCCTAGACGTAGACCTCTCGGAATTTTTCTTAGACGTCGAAATGAAAGTAGGCGGCCTGGTGACTACTACACCAGCGTCGGAGCTATCGTAATGCTCAACTCTGACTTTGTATGGTGTAGCCTCGACCGTCGAAGTTACGCTCACGCCTATAACCTTTTGCCTGCTAGCTCCTCTCTGATTGCTAACATTGCTAACAACAGTGCCGTTCGACCTGGACGATTGATTATTATCGTTGTTAACTTTCGGCGAGAAGCTCGTAGCCATACTGAGATCGTCGATCAGCGAAGCAAGATTTTGTTGTCCATTGTCGAACGTTCTTTCACGGCTTATAGGATAAAAACGAACGATTTCGTCGGGATTACGTCCACCCGATGAATTTTGGGATGTCCTAGCGACGCTACCTGTTCGGCCACTCGGATTCCTCGAGATTCTGTATATCGAAGCTTCGTGTTGCGATTCTGAGCTAACGCTGTCACCTGTGGACGACGAAGATGAGGCCGAAGACGAAGAAGACGACGACGACGACGACGACGACGACGACGACGACGACGATGACGATGAAGACGATAACGACGACGAGGAAGACGAAGACGACAAAGACGAAGAAGACGACGACGACGACGATGACGAGTGACCACCTCGACGGAATCCTCGTCGCCGTTGTGGCGCCGGCGCCATAGCGCCGTTTATGAAGACCGAAAGGAACTCCGTCCCAGCTAGTATGTCGTTTCTCTTCGCCGGTGCGGCTCGTACCTCCTCCCACACCAGTGCCGCCTGTAGCAGTACCTGAAAGAAAGAGGTTGGGCACGTGCGTTAACCAGACAATTCAATATACCTTAACATTTTATTATATCGTTCACCAACGATATACCTCGCTTGTATCAAATCTAATAACATCTAAATTCGTTGTATCATTCTTCCCTCTACCAACTACTCCATCCTTAAATAAAATTTTATCAACGATTTTACTTAAGATTTGTTTCAAGTTTCACCAACAATTTGTTATTCGTCGTTTGTTCCATTTCGTTAAATAAATTTCATCTTCGTACGAATCTAATAAACGACGAATAAATGCCGAATTATTTCGAGTGTGTTATACCACTTCGCCCTTTCTCCTTTTTTTTTTTGTCTTGTGGGAACGGGGGGTTAGAAGACAAGGGGGAGAGGGTTTCTTGCTTTCTTTTTTTGTTTTTATTTTTCGTTTTGTTTTTCTTTACGACTCGATCGTTCTCCAAGCGGGCGGAGAAGTGGGGGAGGATATACTTTATCGTTCGTATAAAGTACAAAAAGCGTTGAACGTCATTTTTGATATCTTTAGATGCTCGTGTGGGTGGTATACCACCATACGTATATGTGTCGTGAAACCGTCGGAAGGACAAGGACGATCGATCGAGTTTAACGCGAGGATGTCCCATTTAACTCCGATCCTTTCCAATATTTATACGACGGTTCGAACGTTTTAGTTAGAAGAAACAAAAAAGATTCTTTTTTCTTACCCTTCTTATTTTTTATTTATTCATTTATCTTTTTAATTTTTTTTTTTTTTTTTTTCTTTAATTTCTCGTTACAGTAATCCGCATAGGAATGATCTATACGTTGATAAAAAAATTATTTGCATGAAGTTTCCGCGACTATCTTTCTCTTTCTTTCTTTATATACATATATACTTATTGTTTGTTGATAATTTATTTGTTATCTCCTTCGAAGTAAAAGAAACAAAACAAAAAGAATTATTACACGAAACTCTATTTTCTCACAGTGCATTTTTATTTTTCTTCCTTTATCTTCGTCCCTCTTTCTTTCTTTCTTTTCTAACATATCGATCTTTGACTTATGAATGAGAAAAAGAATCTGAGAACTTACATGTATGTATATATCGAATGATCAAGATAGATTCGAGAAAATCGAAAATACCGGAACGATCTCGTAAATGCGTCTCATATTTGCAAACAATAGATCCGAATAGTATTATTTCGACTGTGATCTGTGAAGAGAAATAGCGAATGACAAGAAGAAGAAAGAAAAAGAAGGTGTGTGTATAAATACACACACACTTATATCATACAGGTCGAGGTGTCAGAATAATTTCGATGTCATAAATCATCATAATATCGTAATGGCAAAGGTATCCGATTTTGACCGTGAGAACTTGTTGTAATCCTTTTTTCGATTGCTAATTATTATTCGACTTTATTTTTCCTCCTGCTCCTTCTTCTTTTTCTTTTTCTTTTTCTTCTCATTTAAAATACGAGAGAAAGAGAAGCTTCCTCTTACACGATCCACGTTTATGGAAATTGCATTTTGTTATCTCTCTCGCATACAAGACTGGCGCCAAGATCAGAAAGAATTATTATTGATCTCCGCTCTCTTTTTTTCTGTTACCGTCGCCCAATCGAACTTAATAGCATCGAACATCGGCCCTTACTTAAAACCACCGTTTCTCATTAGCATCCGAACGAAAAAGAAAGAGAAAGAGAGAGAGAGAGAGAGAGAGAAGAAAAAAAATCGAACGTGAATCGTAAAGGAGTGTCGAGTAATTTATTTTTGTTTTTCTTTTCTTTTTCTTTCACTTTTTCTTTCTTCGCGAACGATAACAAAAATAATTAATTATTTCGCAAGTAAATAATCGATGAACAATAATCATGATTTTTTTCTTATATTTTTTTTTTCTTTTACATCATACGACAGATTAACAAATAAAGTAATCAAATAATTATTTTATACGCGAGAACGTGTTATTATATATAATATGTCCGACTCGTTTGTAGGATAATGTAATAATATATATATATTGTTCTTTTTTATGAAATGAATTATTTTATCATGTTTTCAAATTATTCTATAATATATATATATATTTTTTTAATTAATTCCATAATATCTATTATTTATACGATTTGTCAGCTTCATATTTTGCAGACCAAAGACAAGATCGATCGATTATTTATTTGATAATAATAATCCGTTCCTCACAAATGTTAATCCATTATTATTCACCATTAACCTCGACTTTAACAATGTATACTGTTAATGTTACACATAAAAAGCAAATAGATAAAAAGAATGAGAAGAAGATTGGAAGGGGATAGAAGGAGTTTTCGATAAAACGTTCCTTCCTCGAACGTTTCTGTCTGGTTATAAAATTTAATTTATGTTCTTATTACGTGATACCCGGCCACTGGAAACAGAAAGGAAGAAGGAAGAAGATAGTGAAAAAAGAAAAAAAAACAGACACACACACACAGAGAGAGAGAGAGAGAGAGAGAGAGAGAGAGAGAGAGAGAGAGAGAGAGAGAGAGAGAGAGAGAGAAAGAAAGAGAGAAAGAGAAAGAGAGAAAAGTTCGCGAGAATGTTTATGCGCGAGGCCGACTGCATAAAATCCGCGCCGTTAATAATTTAAAGGCGTCGGGAGAGTTCGGTTTTATTGTCGAGTTCGTCCGAGAGGTCCGGCTTCTTCTTTCGTTGAGAGGAAGAGAATACAAAGAGAAAGAGAAAGAGAAAGAAAGAGAAAGAGAGAGAGAGAACGTAACAACTTTGCTACTTCTGGAAGGTCGCAGCTAAGATCGAAGTCATTGCCTAGATCATAAATCTTTTCTTTGCTCCTCTTTTTTTTTTTCGTTTTTATTTCTGTTTTCTTCAAATCTCTTTTCTATAAAATGAAATGATAGAGAATGATGAAAGCGATATCGAGAGGAAAAAAAAAAGAAGAAAATGTTTCTGTGACTTTGTTTGCCTTGTTATTTATTTTTTTTTTTCATCTTTTTGGAACTTTTTTTTTTCGTTCCTCCCTCCTTAGTTCTTATTATAGTTTTATTATAATAATAAAAAAAAAAAAAAAGGAAAAAAGAAGGAGTGAAGAAGAAGAAGAAGATATGAGCAACAAGCTCAACGTGCGTGGGTGGTCACGCCGACAGCTACTTTACGATGGCCGCGACAATGCATTATCTTCCTCCGAATTCGTCGTCGACATTGTTACATTGTGCGAAAAGAGAGAAGGCCACGTGCGTGTTAGAGAGAGAGAGAGAGAGAGACAGAGAGAGAAAGAAAGAAAAAAGAACGAATGAGAAAGAGAGAGAGAGAGAGAGAGAATATTTCGTCGATTACACACGAAAGTCGATACGTCGCAACTTATTATACTTTTTTTTCTTTTTTATATATATATATATATATATATATATATATATATATACATATATATATTTTTTTTGTTTGTTTCACACATAAGTATACATACCTACTACGTAATAATTTTTAAACGATCAGAATGGCGATTAATCATTCGTTCAAACGTAGAAATGTTTAGTCGATAGGACGAAGAAGAAGATATAGGATATGTAAGATAATAATGGAATTGGACAAGGACGGAGATAGCGTAGAAACGCTTAACTACCGATTTTATGTGTAAGATAGAAAGAGCGAAAGATAAATAGATAGATAGATAGATGGATGGATGGATGGATAGATATAGAGGGAAAAAAAAGAGAGAGAGAGAGAGAGAGAGAGAGGGAGAAAGATCGTATAAAATGATGAAGCGACTCGTATTTCGGTGGAGAGTCTCTTCTCTTGCAGATTAATCATTCTGTCTTCGGCTCGTGCCCGTTGCCATAAATCCGTAAGTGCTGCACGCATGGCCGTCAAACACATATGTATGTATGTATGTATGTATTTATGTATTTATGTATATACGTGTGTATATATTTATACATACGTGTTATATACATACATACATACATATATACGTACGTACGTATTACATACATCTGCATACGCTTTCGTACGATTTATATTCGAGCACCTACGATGATTAAAGTCAAGCACGACTGGTAGAACTAGAATGATTTCCTGTTGAAAGGCTAACAGACGTTAGTAGTGAATTAGAATTAGATGAAAAGAATAATAAAAGAGAAAGAGAGAGAGAGAGAAAGAGATCATTTAGTTTCTTAGTCATTGATAATTCATTATGAACGAATTTGAAATGTATGGATGCAATATTATTTGTATGTATGCATGTGTATAAACTCATCTGTGTTTTTCTCTAACGTTCTTAAAAAATAAAAGAATTAATAAATGAATAAATAAATGAATAAATAAATAAATAAATAAAGAATGAAGAGAAGATTCTAAATCTATTTATATACATTGCTTAGATCGATATCAGCTAATAAGTATGTAATATCATTGATTGGTTCTTTCGTCGAGATAAATAATATCGATAACGATTACCCTGATGGATCGGAAATTCTTTTTTCTTTTTTTTTTCTTTCTTTCTTTTTCTTTTCTTTTTTTTTTTTTGTTATTTAATAATTCCTCTTTCTCACTTGCTACTTCGGATTAATTAAAATTGCAATAAAAAGAATGAGAGAGTAAAAAAGATAAAGAGAGAGAGAGATAATTGAGTTCAATGAACTAACAAGTCGCTGGACTTGTATCTATAGATCTTTTCTTTTCAATATTTTTTTTCCTCTTTTTTGTTCATTCTTAACGATATCTCAAATCGTATATCGAAACGACCGATAATAGGATTTTGACATTGTCATACGTCTAATACGATTTTCGTAATTAGAAAAATAAATATTTCTTTTTTTTTCTTCTTCTTCTAACAAGTACAAAGATAAGTAATGCTAACAAGTATTAATCAAATTTTCTACTGGATCATCGATTAAAAAATTGATTCGAAAATATATATGCGTGAACGATAACAAAAGTAAAAAAAAAAAAAAAAGAAAAAAAAAGAAAAATCAAATCACAGTTAAAGGACAACGGGTATCTAATCGAAAAAATAATCATATCGCACGAAGAATTAATTATTAACATTGTCTCGGTGTTAAATCAGATATAAACGACTTACTAATAAAAAAAAAAAAAGACATATGTTCCATACAAAAAAAAGAGAGAGAAAGAGAAAGAGAGAGAGAGAGAGAAGAAAGAAATAACGCAGATAAGAAATAAAAGAGAAAATATCGTAGCGGAAAGAAAGATAAATAAGATAAAGATAATTAGATATACTGAATGATTGAAAAAATATCGGCAGGACAATCAACGAGCGTTGATGTTTTATATGGAATTCGCGTGGGTACGAGATAGAAACTTTAAGATGAGATCTTTTATGATACACATATGCGTGTATAAATGTATATATATATATATGTGTATGTGTGTGTGTGTGTGTGCGTATATTTGTGTATGTTATAAACAATATGCAGGTGCGGCACAGTTTGCGTTTTTAAGAACAATCACGAGTCCGTCATCGTCAAGGAATCACGGATTTGTTTGAGGAAGAGTGGGCGCCGCGAACACATTTTTTTTTCTTTCTTTTTTTTTCTTCTTCTGTTTTTTTCTTTTAACTTTTTAATACCCTCGCCCCCATTTCAATGTCTTTTATAATGGTCCGTTGATTACGAGTCGGATCGAGTGACGAAATCGTAACAAGCGAGCTTTTATGATTCAAACGAATCGGATTTATTGTATTACGTGGCTCGACCTATTCGTTAGGATTAAGAATTTTTAAGAGTTAAACAATCGAGGGTGATGGATCGATCGAACGAAACTATAAATAAAATACTATATATCCATCGATATATATATATATATATATATATATATATATATATATGTATGTATGTATGTATGTATGTATGTATATATGTATGTATGTATGTATATGTATATGTATATGCCGTATCATTTATATAAAATCGATTTTTATTCTTACGTTTCATTTAGGATTAAATTAATCGAGATATTGACGTATACAAATCGATCGATTCGCCACTGGGGTCATCATTCATAGATTTTTATGAATAATTGATGTAGAATAAATTCAAGGTCACAGTTTTGTATGTATCTATAATATCTACTAGACTTTAACGTTACCAAAGAGAATAATTTTTGATTGCAAAAGATAGTTGAATCTAATTAGACAATTAGATATCTGTTTGATATATCAGATATCTTTTTTCTTTTTTTATCTCAACAACTAAATCTGCGGATGACTTCGTGACAAATAAAAGAAAAAAAAAATGTTTGATTTAATTAATTAGAAATATTTTTCTTTTTTTTTTCTTTTTCACCTGCAAGCTTTCGAAGAAGAATAAATAAATAAATAAATAAATAAATAGATAAATAAATAATGATCTACGAGCTTCGATATTTAGAAAAGAAATATCCCTATCGGAATATCGTGAAATCTCTAACAACAAATTATTCATAAATTCAATCGGAAGTCTCTTTACGATCGAAATTATGTTCGTTTAAAAGGGTTTTAATTTATCGAAGGAGAGAATACAGGAGTGAGTAAGCCTTTCGTTTAACGGGAAACAATCTCGTCCAGTTAGGAAGTCGAAGCAGACGTATCGTTGAGCACGCGATCGTGGAATCGTTCGAGTTGCCATGTTCTCTCGAGTAAATAAATGACAGGAACAACATCAGGTTCTGAGGAATCTGCGAAAGAGCGGTCCGATCAAGGTCACCAGTTCTCTGGGCGTGGTAGACGCAGGAGTTAGGTGTGCTCTTTCTTTTCCCTATATGTCGTCCAACTCGTTCGCCCAATGTAAGCAACTCTTTTTCGAGTCTCGCTAATTGTCCTTTGACGTTCTGATATAGCCGAAAGAAAGAAAGAAAAAAAAGAAAGAAAGAAAGAGAAAAGAGAACAAAAAAAAAATAAATAAATCGCTTCGAATTTTTTAAATCGTACGTAATAAATAAATAAATAAATAAATAGATAAATAAATAGATCGTTTTTCTTTTTACCTAAGATATTAACCTAAAATATATCTTAGGTTAATTAATATATTATATATTAAGCTAAGATCATTTTGTAACCAAAGATATGAAATTATGATTATGGTAATTACTTGAAGACGTCAGATTTATTAAATAAATCAAATATACGAGTATATATATATATATAAGTATCGTATTAAGTAAACCTTTTCATCATGATAATTTATTATTTCATGATTATCGTGTAATGATAATATTTTCTTTTCCTTTTTTCTTTCTTGCTTTTTTTTTTCAAAATAATAACGACAAGATACACGCAAGCATAATCTCGCGTTAAAATATATAAATAAGCTTCGGCCAAGATAAGAGTAAAATCTCCAAAGTGTACTCGACGTAATCGAATAACTTCGTATTCAATTCTATTAGCCAGTTTCTAATAATCGCAAATACTAAAAAGCGAATAGTAAAGATATGAACTTAGATATGGGACTATTCGATTGAATAGAAATAAATACGACGATTACACTGTGACAGACGATTTGCATAAATATAATATTCTAAGAAAGGTGGATACCAGCTTGGATAAGTTCAATTCTACTTCGAACATTCTCTATCTTTGGCTCGAACGAACTTGCACAGACGTTTATGCGATCGATCGTAATTCACGCGTTTAATCTCCGTTCGAATAAAGGTATAGAAAAGTAGGAAGAAGCGTGAGAAAGTTTTGCTTCGTTCGCGTTTAAACAATCGAACGTTTAAAGAACGAGAAAACGATTAGAAATTCCATAAACTATCGTAACACAGCCATATTAGAAATATACCA